>NC_068986.1:116834963-116840104 GCF_001194135.2 Octopus bimaculoides
CACTACACTCTTGGAGTGGTTGGCGTTAGGAAGGGCATCCAGCTGTAGAAACTCTGCCAAATCAGATTGGAGCCTGGTGTTGCCATCCAGTTTCACCAGTCCTCAGTCAAATCGTCCAACCCATGCTAGCATGGAAAGCGGACGTTAAACGATGATGATGGATGATGATGATGATGTGTATGTGTGTGTATTTGTGTTTCTGTGTTTGTCCCCTACCATCGCTTGACAGCTGATGCTGGTGTGTTTACGTCCCCGTAACTTAGCGGTTCAGTAAAAGAAACCAATAGAATAAGTACTAGGCTTCTAAAGAATAAGTCCTGGGGTCGATTTCTTCGACTAAAGGCAGTGCTCCAGCATGGCCACAGTCAAATGACTGAAACAAGTAAAAGAGTATCCAATGTCCATTGAAGATTTTTTTACTCACTTGTTTAAAAAAGAATTCTGCACATGCAAACCTAACAACACCAGCAGCATTGAATCCACCCAAAGGCATCTTCTATAATCAACTGTCTCTTCTATTTATTCAACTGAATTGTGCCATTTGTGTTTCTAATTTACTCTTTCAGTCATCTTCTTTCCTTTGGAAGTCATCTTATCTCTTTGTCTCTCATGCTTATTTTGGTTTCTGACATTCTTGCCTTCAGTAAAATTAATATATTATTTGATCATCAGCTAATGGTATTTTTTCTGTTTCTTTGTTTCAGATGGGTAATTGCATCTATTGCAATTCTTTGGTTCCTTTTAACACAGAAACATGTGTTGTATGTGAAGGTCCAATTCCAGTTCAGAATCAGCCCAAAGCCAGTATTAAGTTGACTGACCGACTTATTTGCAAACTCTGTGGCACTGCTAATCCTTGCAACCTGTCTTCTTGTGTCATTTGTGACTCTAAACTTTCTCCAGCCACAGACCTTAAGGTAAAATATTGTTCATTGACAGGATTAAAAAAAAAAAAAAAAAACCCATGCCTCTATTTTTCCCTCTTTTTTTCTCTCTCTCAGCCATATTCATATACATGTGCACACGCATGCACCACAAACAACTAAATAAAAGGACACTATAATTAGGCAAATTAGGCAGCTTATATGTGGTTGGACAATCTGCTGGAAATAGTAGCCAAATTGCTCCTTACTTGATAGCTAACTATAAAAATAGGAAGGGTACATTGGATGACGTAGTTCTCGATATAGTGTATCAAGAACTATATTATCTAATCTTATGTATATATGTATGTGTGTGTGTGTGTGTGTGTGCATGTGTGCTTGCATGCGTGTGTGCATGCATGTCAAACAGACTTCAAAGGCAGTTCTATATTTAAGAGATGAGGCATTATGTACATTATTTACACGGTTTACATCTGATGGATATTCGTCCTCATCTTGTTTGTTGTTAACACAACGTTTCGGCTGATATAACCCTCCAGCCTTCTTCAGGTGTCTTGGGGAAATTTCAAACCTGGGTTCTCATTCCTAAGGTATTTTTCGATGATGTTGTTGTTGGATTTTAAGAAATTTTTTTTAATTTTCAGGTTTTTAACATTTGTTTTATTTAATTATTCATTTATTTTATTTTATTTTTTATTCAGAAATTTCCTGACAGTGTAAACCAGCAAGACATACCACTTGAATCAAAGTTTGTAAAATGTTCAAAATGTCTCCGCATCAATAATGCTGATGCTCGTTTCTGTGACTGGTGTGGCAACAAAGTAAGTGGATATAATTTTGTGTTTGTTTATTGAATAGTTGTCACTGAATAACCTTAATTATTGCTTGTACTATAGGTGATTAGACTGGTTACATTAGCTTAGATGAGGAGGTTTAATTAGGCTGAAGCATGTTTGGAGTTGTCACCATACTTCTCAAAGATCAAACCCAATCTCCACAGTAAGCAACCATTCAGTTTTTGATTAGAGTTGTCTTCCTTGTCACTCTGAACAAGAATTATCGTTAGCACTAATGACTTGTCTGTTCAGTAACATTTCTTATTGACTCACTATATTAAGTATGTTAACCATCCCTCACTTAGCTATATTGTTAAACATAGTTGGCTGACTGGATGATCTACCTGTTGGCAACTCTTTCTTGCTTCTCAATACTCAGATAATATCACTTCTAATGTTGCACATCGCAACAAGTATAAACATCCACCCATAGGCTTCACCAACTACTCCAACTTGTAAGTCTCAAAATCTTATCAATTTCACATTGACAGGATCCTGCTGAGAATTTTCAAAGCATTGATGCCAGTGCAGCCTGACTGGCTCCCGTGCTGGTGGCATGTAAAAAGCACCATTTGAGCGTGGCCGTTGCCAGTGCCACCTGACTGGCTCCTGTGCTGGTGGCACGTAAAAAGCACCATCCGAGTGTGGTCGATGTCAGTGCCACCTGACTGGCTCCCGTACCAGTGGCATGTAAAAAGCACCATTCGAGCATGGTTGATGCCAGTGTTGCCTGACTGGCCCCATGCCAGTGGCATGTGAAAAACACCATTTGAACATGGTTGATACCAGTGCCGCCTGATTAGCCCTTGTGCTGGTGGCACGTAAAAAGCACCATTCGAGTGTGGTCGATGTTGAGAATAACTGCCTACCATAACAGAATTGGGTTCCTTAAACCAAAGTGTCACATGAAAAGCACCCAGTTCACTCCTGTGGAATGGTTGGTGTTAGGAAGGGCATCCAGCTGTAGAAACGCAGCTGAATCAGACAATGGGACCTTGTGTGGCCCCTGGCCTTACCAGGTTCCTGCCAAACCGTCCAACCCATGCCGGCATGGGAAAATGGACGTTAAATGATGATGATGATGACGATTCCCGATGTACTTATGCACCCTTTTCTCTTTATGACATTTCTGATGTTCACTTTTCTCTCTTTTTGTGTTTTATTCTGTGTATTGTGAATGTATTTTTAGTTTCCGTTGCTGTCTTTCTTTGCCTGACTTCTATGGGTGCTTTGTGTCCCCTCTTTTAACCTTTTCTGATTTAAGCTGCAGAGCACTTGAGCACTGTATCCAATAACCTTATTATATATTACGCACACACACATGTACATATCACACATGTACATATCACACATATATAAACATATGCATACATATGCTCCCCTGTGTGTGTGTGTGTGTGTGTGTGTGTGTGTGTGTGTCTAAATGTCATAGCCATTGCTTTCCTCCGACTGTTTTATTTAACAAAAAGCAAAAAGAATGATTCGCTTGTTTTGTCTCTGGTCTCTGCATAAGAGCAAGTCTACAATCTCTTATTGACATACCATGTCACTTTTATCTGTAATAGTCTCTTGTTTTAACACTGTTCCTATCAGTGGTTGATGCAAAAACACTTGACACTTCTCAATTGATATGTCTCAGATGATATGTTAGGGCAGAGGTTCTCAAGCACTGGGCATGTCAAAGAGGTTGTTAGGTAGTGGTGAGGTAACATAATTAACCCTTTCATTATCGTATTTACTTTGAGATGCTCCATGTTTCTTTCAATTAATTTTAACAAAGAATTTAGTAAAATAACTTCGTTATCATTCAGCTAGTGTTAGGAACATAAATTGTGACTAAGATTTGGTGGAAGATTTTAATTGAGAACTTATGAAAATAAGGCATTTGTACTACAGAGCCAGGGTCGAAATTAGCTAATGTCTCATTAGCATGATGTTACTTCTGTTTCTTTATCATTGTACTCTATTTCTCCGTTTCTTTATCTTTGTACTTAGGTATCTTTCATCTCCTTCTTTGTTAACCAATCGCTGTCCTTTTTAAATCTCTCCCAAACAGCCAAATCTCTCCACTTACATCCAATGTCCTCGTTGTAAAGCCACCAACCACGTGATGTCAACTTACTGTGCCAGTTGTGCTGCACTCATTGAACCTCCTCACCGAAATATTAACAATGAATTCAGGTTAGTCGATACCATCTAAGAGCAACCCTTGATGTTGGCACAGGTATGGCTGTGTGGTTAAGTAGTTCACTTCCTAACCACATGGTTCTAGGTTCAGTCCCACTGTGCGGCACCTTGGACAAGTGTCTTCTACTATAGCTCCAGGCCAACCAAGGTCTTAGGAGTGGATTTGGTTGATAGAAACTAGAAGAAGCCTACCATTGTGTGTGTGTGTGTGTGTGTGTGTGTGTGTGTGTGTGTGTGTGCTTGTCTTGGTATTGTGTGATAGTTGGAAAATGAGTGTCATTGTCACACAAGGACTGACATTCATTTTCAATCATCTGTGAGAAACCTGTCTTGTCATGGGGAAATGTTTCCCTGCTTGGAAACAGGTGAAGGTTGGAGACAGGAAGGTCATCCTTCTATAGAAAGTTTGCCTCAGTAAACTTTGTCCAACCCATACTAGCCATAGAAAAATGGACATCAAAACAATGATATATATATAAATATACATATATATATCTGATGGATTCTCTCATCGTAAACGACAAATGAGGGTTCAGTAAAATAAAGCATGAATCATGTTTTATGGATACAAATGTGTCCCATGAGGCCTGCTGGTGCCTTGCAAACTTTTTGGTAAAGAGAAGAAATTGAGGACATGCACACACTCAAATGTTTACTTATATATGTATGTATGCATATAATACATATGTGTGTGTATCTACCAATCTCTCTCTCTCTCTCTCTTTATATATATATAAATATATATATAGTTGGAATTTACAAAAAAAAAAACAAAAGATGAAGATGGGTATATAAACAGCAAACAGATGTATTAGTTTAACGCTAAGGAAGTGAGAAAGTCTTTTACATTTCGAGCCTACGCTCTTCAGCAGAAAGGATCACAGAAATAAGCAGAAAGAGAAAATAAAAATGGTTTAGTGGCTAGCAATCAATCATGGCGAATGCCGGACAGAGGTGGTCAGACAGGAGAGCTAGGAAGAAGGGGAGATTAAAAGTAGTGGTGATCCCAAAACATAGGTATGTCTGCATGTGTATGTGTGTGTGTGGATATATATATATATATATATATATACCGAGGGTATGAGAGGTATTGGTATCTAGAAGACCCAAAGAGTGTCAGGTAATGCTAAGTAAGTGCTATGGACAGACCGTGATTAAACTCTTGGTTCGATAATGATACGAGTGAGGAGTTTAACGTGGGTCTTGTATTAGCATGCATATATATATATATTAA
>NC_068986.1:116840591-116844607 GCF_001194135.2 Octopus bimaculoides
ATAGCCGAGTCTATCAGGCTGATTTTTATGTTATTCTTTCTCCCACTTGGATTTGAAATGTTGCCACAATTATAATATGTCTATTCTACTGTAATTTTCTGCATTTTCGTGCAGCTGAAGATTGCTCTTCATATTGCATTTAATGTAATGCTCGCATTACTTAAATAAATGGAGTAGCATGAAACGTGCGTACTGCAATCACCTTTGAAATCCCTGTTGCTTATTTTGATTTTTTGATCACCTATCCTTTTGGAATGGTTTTTGTATAATACCATACCATACAATATTCTGGTGCCTACACATAAGTACCATATTCAATCTCTCTCTCTCTCTCTATATATATATATATGTATAGTGTTTATATGTATATAATGTCTGTTATCAAGAATCTGACATCAAAACCTACCATGTGAAGTTATATCAGTTTCTATGTCTTATTTAAAGTAAAATGTTCTCCATAAAGTAAGATTTCATAAATGATAAAAACCTTTATTTTATCTTTTTCGTTTGTCTTCTTTCAGTGGACCAACAAATCCAATCAACACTGTGAGTGGACTTTTATTTATATTTTGCTCGTGTAATCAAAATATCAATGTTTGTAAAATTCCTTTTATGTATCGGAATAAAGAATATTGTCTTACATCAGTTGTAAGCGATAACCTTAAGTAAATAATAATATTGACAAGATTTTGATAAGAAATGAAATGTAGCTGTATAAATTAATGTTTTATAATCCTAGACTCAAGATAACCCTCTTTGATAAGGCAGCCGTTTTATGTGGTTCCACTGTTTACAGATTTTGTATTTTTACTAAAAGACTCAATATTCTGCTTCTGTTTACTCTCTTTTTATTCTTTTGTTTTTCTTTTAAGTTATTAAAACTGACTCGATTTCCTTTCATGGTCTCTTTATAAAGACAGACACTTCAGAAAAGGATAAGAGCAGTCCCCCTAATAAGGCAGTTATTTTACTTAGTACCGATATCGTATATGATTTTAAGTTAGTCAAAGAATTGAGGTAGCTTTTTGGGGGTTTGGATCCCAATACTCCTTGCTCTTAGCACTACAAGAATGACTTTGGTTCTGGTGTTCCATGTTTTAACTTGTCCCTCATTCACCTTTGCATAGTCAGTAATCTGTTCGAGTTCTTTTGCTGCTATATTATGGCCACATGGGACTGCTGTATCAATAAAGAAGATTTCATGGAACACTTTGACAACCAATATGATGTTCTGATCAATATTATTATTATTATTATTATTATTATTATTATTATTATTAAGGCAGTGAGTTGGCAGAATCGTTAGCGTGCTGGACAAAATGCTTAGCAGTATTTCACCTGTTGCTATCTTCTGCTTTCAAATTCCACCGAGGTCGATTTTGCCTTTCATTGTTTCGGGGTCAATAAATTAAGTGCCAGTGAAACACTGGGGTCGATGCAATCAACTATCCCCCTCCCACCAAATTCCAGGCCTTGTGCCTATAGTAGAAAGGATTATTATTATTATTATTATTATTATTATTATTATTAAGGCAGCGAGCTGACAGAATCGTTAGCATGCCGGGTGAAATGCTTAGCAGTATTTTCTCTGCCACTAGGTTCTGAGTTCAAATTCCACCGAGGTCGACTTTTGCCTTTCATCCTTTTAGGGTCGATGAATTACGTTCCAGATCATTGCCAGTGCCCCTGGACTGGCTCTTGTGCGGGTGGCACATAAAATACACCGTTTTGAGCGTGGCCGTTGCCAGTACCGCCTGACTGGCCTTCGTGCGGGTGACACGTAAAAGCACCCACTACACTCTCTGAGTGGTTGGCGTTAGGAAGGGCATCCAGCTGTAGAAACTCTGCCAAATCAGATTGGAGCCTGGTGTAGCCATCTGGTTTCACCAGTCCTCAGTCAAATCGTCCAACCCATGCTAGCATGGAAAGAGGACGTTAAATGATGATGAGACATTAGGACTGATGCGGTCGACAAGCCCCTCCCCACAAAATTTCAGTGCCTCTATAGTAGAAAGGATTATTATTATTCACGCCAGGCTAAATACTTAGCGGTGTTTTACCTATCTTTACATTCTGAGTTCAAATTCTGCTGAGGTTGACTTTGCTTTCATCCTTCTGGGGTCAATAAAATAAGTATCAGTTGAACACTTATGTCAATGTAATTAACTTATCCCCTCCCCCAAAATTGCTGCCCTTGTGGCAAAATTTCAAACCATTATTATTATTATAGTGGTAGTGGTGATGGTGGGCTCACAAAATTGTTAGTATGTTGGACAAAATACCTAGCAGTACTACTTCTGGGTCTTCATTTTTCTAATTGATTTGTTAAACCAGTTGTCATAGATACGTAATTAAACTGGTTGTCATAGATACATAATTAAAAACCATCTCCAAATACAAAAAAAGTTGTTCTTAAATATTGTTTCATGGAGATATCACAAAGAATATTCTTTTGTTGTCTTCAAATCTTAATCTCTTTTACCTTCCTCTCCACTCCTGCCCACCACACACTAAAGGGCCACTGGACAATGGCTCAGAGCACTAACCATTCCTCAAGATCCAAGCAGTCAACTGGCACTCAGACCATTGGCCTCTTCTACCCATCGCAACGAGAAATGACAAAGAAAGAAATGGAAGATGAAGAAAAGAAGTCTTATGAGAAACAACTGAGAGACAGGCAACCACTTCTCACAGCCATCAGTCCAGGGCGAGGTAAATTAGTCCGTTTTCATTAGTCTAATTAGAGACGGTCCATTGTTAATTTATACTTTTTTTACTGTTAGTTTACCTGATTCTATCTTTTAGTTTTTACTCATTTCATTCATTGGACCGTGGCCGTACTGTAGCACTGCCTTGAAGGTTTTAGTCAAGCAAACCAACCCTAGTACTTTTTTTAAAGTCTGGTACTTACTCTATTGGATCTCTGCTTGCTGAACTGCTCAGTTACAGGGACGTAAACAAACCAACACTAGTTGATAAATGGTGGGGAGGAAACAAACACAAAGACACTCACACACTTGATGGGCTTCCTCACAGTTTCCATGTACCAAATTCACTCACAAGGTATTGGTTTGCCTGGGGTTATAGTAGAAGATGCTTACCCAAGGTGTAGAGGGACTGAACTGGAGCTTCTTAACCACATGGCCATGCTTGTGCCTTTTTGTCAGACCCACAAAATCAAAGCACTTACCTGAAATGAGGGAGAAGTTCTGCCTTGTTTAGCTGCTCCTTGATGTCTCCCATACATTGGGTACAGTAACCATTTCAGGTTTGTGCAATTTAGCCAAAGATGATCTGAAAGAAATAACTCAAAGTGGCCATTGGCCAGTATTTGAATAACATAGACAAATACAGGTCTATCAAATACTATACAGTATAAATTCCTGAATTATTAAGATTATTTAGAGGCTGTATTGTAATTACTAAATATGCAATTAAGACCAGCGCCAAATGAGAAAGGGGAGATAATCTCAAACTCCACTAATCTTTCAGTTTTACAGATGAACCACAGCAGCATTCTTCAGTCCAACCTAATTGAGGAACGACAGTTTCTCTTTGTGTTATTTTTTTCAGTCCTTTTCTGTCTACTTGTCTGTCTGTCTGTCTGCCTCATTGATTTCTTTACAGCCCAAGCAGTTACATTCCCCCCTTCCCTCTCCCCATACACTTTCCTTCTCTTTTACAGACAAAGGGAGAAAGCTTGAAGCAAAGCATCAGATTCTATACTATTCCCAGCTTCTGGACTCATCAAATTTTGTGATCCATCCTATGTGCCTGCTTCTCCCTCTTTCTTTCTTTCTCTCTCTCTCTCTCTGTCTCACCTCACATGTTTCTCTTGGTTGTTCATTGTAGGTTTTTGGAGAAAACAAGTGGAACATATCTGCCATCATCTCAAAGTCCATACCCAAAATTGCGCGGAGTTTCGAGCTCTAATTGCAGAACCACGCATGGGAAGGGTAAATCTCTCTCTCTCTCTCTCTCTCTCTCTCTCTCTCTCTCTCTCTCTCTCTCTCTCT
>NC_068986.1:116844741-116846099 GCF_001194135.2 Octopus bimaculoides
CTCTCTCTCTCTCTCTCTCTCTCTCTCTCTCTCTCTCTCTCTCTCTCTCTCTCTCTCTCTCTCTCTCTCGTTTATTCTGTAAAGTCAAACCTTTTGGCTTAAAGGAGAAGTTGTATCATTGTCACTGTGCACACATTTGTTGTATATTTTTTTCTTTTTTACTGTTTTCTATCTGTTTTCCCATAATAATGAAGATGGGATGGATAGTTCTTTCACTGCCAAATATTTGCAAAGCTAATGTTTCTGCCAGTCCATTCCATTATTTTGGTGAAATTTCCAATAAAAAAGAAACCACAGATTTCTAAGGGAAGCTTAATAAGAATGGAATTCTTGTGTATAGTGCTCAGGTGCACTGCAACGCATCAAAGGTGCAGGTGCAGTGCATAGAATTATGCGCAAAAGTCAGGCAAGTGAACAGTGTATGAGTCATGGTATACAGGTGTGCATGCGTATGGAGGGTGGGGGGATATCAGGTGTAGTGTTGGTGAATTCCAGGAAGCATTGGAAGTTTTAAAGGATGTAATGTCTTGGCAACTAACAACTGATGCTGGTAGTTTGTTCCATGCTTCAGCAACTCTGAGTGTGAAAAAATGTTTCTGAAAGTCATGGGAGCCATGCTGTCTTCTGACTTTGTAGGTTTGCCTACATATGTTAGACACATGGAGCTCAAAAAGGTGCTCAAGGGTTTGTTGGCGTGATGGTTAATAATTTTGTGGGTATTTGCAAGTCAGTTGCCAGATGCTGGAGCTTCGATGTATCTCTGCCCAGAGAAGCAAAGCGTTCAGAGTATGGTAGATGCCTGATGGAGGGTATTTGCTTGGTTGCACATCTCTGAACAGTTTCCAGGAGGTTAATGTCCTGAGCAAGATAGGGGTTCCAGACTGGTGATGCAAATTCCAAGTGTGGCTGCACCATGGCCATATATAGTCTTAAACAGATAACTGGAGAGCGGCTGACAAAGGGCTTGCTGAGTGATGCCAAGACACCCTCGGCCTTCGTGACAATTTTTGAGATGTGCTTTGTCCAGCACAAATTGCTGCTAACAGTAATGCCTATATCATGTTCACAAGGAGACTTCTTAATATTATTGTTGTGGAGAGAGTATGTGAATGCTGGGTTTTTCCTCCCAAAATGCATGGTGGTACACCTGTCCGCAGTCAGCTTGGTTTGCCAGACTGCGAGCCATTGTTGCATTCCATCCAGGTTCGATTGCAGGAAAGATCTATAGTGTTCAGGATCTGTCCTTTTTATCTCAAGGTACAGCTTGATGTCATCTGCATATTTCTGTACTGTGACGTTCTTTCATTGATGTATGCAACAAACAAAAGAGGACCAAGAACAGATCCCTGTGGTACACC
>NC_068986.1:116846109-116853527 GCF_001194135.2 Octopus bimaculoides
TGACGTTCTTTCATTGATGTATGCAACAAACAAAAGAGGACCAAGAACAGATCCCTGTGGTACACCAGATGACACCTCATGTGGTACACCAGATGACACCTCATGTGGTACACCAGATGACACCTCATGTGGTACACCAGATGACACCTCATAGGGTCAGTATAGAACTGGTGCTACCAATATATATCTGGTACTTATACCAATCCAGAAGAGGGAATGGAAGATTCAGCTTTGGCAGCAATTCAGGAACCAAACAACCTGCAAAATATTTATTTTGAAACTCTACCATTTCTATGACTTCATGATAAACATGTTGATTTCTTTGAATTTGAGGCTCTTTTTAGGATCATATTTCAAAAACAGACAAAATAATGTTTATAAATATTCTAATAATGATAGATATATACTAACATGCTTGTAGTAATATATCTATCCATCCATCCATCCATACATACATACATACATACATACTACAGTTCTATATTTAAGAGATGAGGAATTATGTACATTATTTACATTTGACGGATATTTGTAGTTCAAAACATGGTCCAAAACCTGGTTAGGGAAGGAATCTCCATTCTGAGGAAGAAGGAATGGGTAAAGGAAGAATATACGTCTCAAAACCAAAACAGTCCCAAAATAAAGATTTCCTTTTGTGTAGCCTGAGATTAATGTGTTTTTGCGTGTTGTCTTCTATTGAACAGCTTGTGTCGGGAACAATTCATGAAGACAGTTTTGAAATGAGTTTGACTTTAAACTTTGCACTCTATCAACCGAAATCTAACCTCACCAATGGCCACACACCATCGCGATCTGCTGACAATCTTCAATCACCATATCGAGAAACAAATATTTTAGATACTTTCCGAAGTGAATCTTCTCTAGGTAAAACTTTCTATTCTACTGTTTTATATTTCAGGACAGAATTCCATAAATATTTATCATGTTAAGAGAGTATTGTAGTTTGCTGGAAGCATTGTGTGTTGTTTGTGAAATGTAATATGTCTAGAATGGTACGGCAACACAGAGTGGACTATAATAACTGTTAGAAATAATTTAATTATTCATAGTTTAATATATTTTGGAATATAAAAATTCCTTCTTCAGAGATTGCTAGGAAGTTTGTAAAGACATTTTGTAAAGGAGTGGAAGCCCCAGAATTTGGGTAAACTTCATTGTGTGTGTGTGTGTGTGTGTGTGTGTATCTATATATGCGTATATGTAGGTATGCATGTATGTATGTATCTCTATGCATGTATATATGTATGTATGTGTGTATGTATGTATGCATGTATGTATCTATGTATGTATCTGTATGTATGTTTGTCTGTCTGTCTGTCTGTCTGTCTGTCTGTCTGTATGCATGCATGCATGTATGTATGTATGTGTGTGTGTATGTATGTAAGTTTGTGTATTGATGGAAGAATGGGTGTGTGTCTATGTTATTTAGAAATGCATGGGTGGATGTATGTGAATTTGCATTTAAAAACAAGAGTAAACGTTCTGAAGACATGTGGTAATTGATTTATTCGTGTTGTTACTGTTACACACTCACACATGCACATGTATATATACCAACATATATGCATAGCCATATATTATACATTCATGCTCACACACACAAAGC
The DNA here is from genome assembly GCF_001194135.2 of Octopus bimaculoides. Classification (NCBI taxonomy): domain Eukaryota; kingdom Metazoa; phylum Mollusca; class Cephalopoda; order Octopoda; family Octopodidae; genus Octopus; species Octopus bimaculoides. Next base: position 116,847,737 of record NC_068986.1, read on the forward strand.
AAATATATGCATGCACACATCCCAATACATACGCATTGTATTGACCAAGTCATTAGTGTTGGACAAAATACCTTGTGGTATTCATTTCAACTTTATTTTTCATCCTTTTAGAATTGAAAAATAAAATACAAGTCCTTTCTCTCTCTCTCCCTCTCTCTCTCTCTCTCTCTCTCTCTCTCTCTCTCTCTCTCTCTTTCTATCCCCTCTCTCTCACTCATTTTCTGTCTGTCTTTGTTTCTGTCTTCTCTCTGTCTGTCTGTCTCTCTCTCACTCACTCACTGTCTGTCTGTCTCTCTCTCTCTCTCTCACTCACTCACTGTCTGTCTGTCTCTGTCTCTGTCTCTCTCACTCACTCACTCTCTGTCTGTCTCTGTCTCTCTGTGCCTCTGTCTCTCACTCACTCTCTGTCTGTCTCTCTCTCTCATTCACTCTGTCTGTCTCTCTCTCACTCACTCTCTGTCTGTCTCACTCTCTGTCTGTCTGTCTGTCTGGCTCACTCACTCACTGTCTGTCTGTCTGTCTGTCTGGCTCACTCACTCACTGTCTGTCTGTCTGTCTGTCTGTCTCTCTCTCTCATTCACTCTGTCCGTCTGTCTCTGTCTCTGTCTGTCTCACACTCTCACTCTCTCTCTCTCTCTCATCCGTCTTTCACTGTATCTCTTAAACATACCACATGAGCTACGACCATAACAACAATCTATCATTATAGAATCAATGTTGCTTTCTTCGTTTGTGCAGTTTCTGGAGAGACCAGTGATGTATCAATGGTGTCATCTAGCAACAAGAAGAAGAAGAAGACTCGACGCCTCAACTCTAAAAAGCATAAACTCTCAGTAAGCACCGGATTCCTTATAAAACTAATCACATGACTAATTGATGAATGGCAGAATGTTGAACTTAAGAAATCCCGGATAATCTTGTAATCACACTTTTACATTCTTTGTTTAGGAAGAATGGTAAATGTCTGGAACATTAGATCCTTTCACTGGTCGCAGAAGCTCAAAGGACCAAATTCTTTTGTAGGTTAAGTTTTAGCAACAAAAGTGCAAGCATGGGTATGTGCTGGAGAAGTTCACTTCACTGAACGGCACCTTGGGCAAAAGTCTTCTATTGTAGACTTGGGTCAACTCATATCTTGTTGATGGATTTGGTGGACAGGAGCTGAAGAAAGAGCTTCTGAAAGTAAGTTTCCCAGGTTTCTTACAGTTTCTACCAACCAAATCCACTCACAAGGTTTTTGTCGGCCCAAGGCTATAGTAGAAGACACTTGCTTAAGGTACCACACAGTGGGACTGAACTCGGAACCAAGTGGTTGGGAAGCAAGCTTCCTACCACACAACCACTCCTATAATTCTATCATTTCACTGCCTTATTCCATGATGAAATATATTATGATCCCGCAAACTAATTATTTTTGTGTAGGCATTTAATCCTCCAACATTCATAGTTCGCTGTCAGATGTAATGCTTCTTTATTCACATTCTTTTGAATTAATCACATATTATCTCATTGTTTCAAGATTTCAATGATGTGAATTGTTTATTTTCAAAATGACATTGTAGGGTATGCATGAGAGGCTGAATCTGGCCAGTTCAAACATAAAGCAAAGTAGAATATTTGGGCCTGATATGGCTTTGGTTGGTGTGAATGTCATACTATATCCGATGTAGAAATGATGCTGATTGATGTCATATTTTTTACAGGCAATTGACAAGAAATTGTTCCAGCAACTTTGTGTTAACGGAGAGAGTGATATCAAAGAACTCCAACGCCTTTTTGATGAAGTCAGTATTTCTCGTAATAAGACAATTTCATGACATCATTTTCCTTTTATATATTGTTTTATTTATTTATAATTTTTGTTGTATTATTTAATTTCCAGAAAAAAGTGGAATGGTTTCTGCAGAATTTGCATATTTGTATTTCTTTAAAAGAAATTCCAAAAATTTCTACATTAAGGAATCATTTCCATTATTGACCAAATGCAAAGAATGACAAGGCACGGATGTGGCTTGTTTGCCATCCATGTTGCCTTGGGTTCAGTCCCACTGTGTGGCGCCTTGGAGTGCCTTCTGCTCTAGCCCCAGAGCCTTGTGAGAGGATTGGTAGACAGAAACTGAAAGAAGCCTGTTGTGTGGGTGCGGCTGTGTGTATGTGTGTGTGTGTGTGTGTGTGTGTGTGTGTGAGGCAGGCTGGTTGGCTATATCCCGAAAAACTGGCTTCCCAACCACATGGTTTTAGGTTCAGTTCCATGACGTGGCTCCTTGGGCAAATGTCTTCTGTTATGGTCCTCAGCCAACCAATACTTTGTGAATGAATTCAGGTCGACAGAAACTGAAAGAAGTCTGTCATGTGTGTGTGCGTGTTTGTCCCAATCACTTGCTGACTGCTGTTGGAATGTGACTTTGTGGTTCAGTAAAAGAGATCAATAGAACAAGTGCCAGGCTTAAAACAGATGAGTACTGGTGGAGGGGGGTCAATGCGTTCATCTAAAAAGTCTTTGAGGTAGTGCTCCAGCATGGCCACAGCTTAATGACTGAAACAATTAAAAGATAAAAGATAAAGACACCAAAATAGTTTCTCATTAAAACTGATGCTGAGAGTTTGTCTCAAAATTCAAGTTTCATACCAAAATGTGTTTTGCCTGAAGATCACAATGGCTTGAAACTCTGGTGGTGAGACAGACTCTTGTCTTCAAAACTTTCAGATGGATTGGTAATAAAAGGGTTAAGAAGAATTCTTGAGATTTGAGGAGACTTGTTGTCATTAGATCTCAAGATAAAATACCCGCTAACTAAATTAACATGCACTAGTGTAAATATGATGATGATGATCATAATAATAATAATAATAATGATAAATACAGAAAATTGCACTACTGGGCACAGCACACATCCTACGCAAAACACTTTCAATACAGTAACCATAAGAGCACCACAGCAAACCACAGCACATACCCAAGGTGCACAGAGCTGCGCTCGGTAGTGAAGTGAAAGCACGCTATAAAAATAAAACTACTGAACAATAATAATAATATGTAATTTCAGGGTGCTGATCCAAACTGTACAAATAAAAATGATTTCTCAATTCTTTGTGTGGCTGTGAAGAATAAGCACAAAGACTGTATACCTGTCATTGTCCAGGCTGGTGCTGATATACACCGTAAAGGCCCTGTATCTTGGTAAGTATGATCCCGTTTCACAAAAGGAATTTAAGTAACATTATATTGATTAAATATCTGAGACAAGCTACCATCATTAATAAGATTATTATTTTTCAGACTGTCAGCAAAAACTTTTGCCATGAAGCATTTTGGCCAAATGGGATCTGTGTCAGTGGGCTTAGGGTTAAAAAGTGTGACCTTATTTCTTATGGTTTGTAGACATAGTATGGGTGAATGGTTCCAAGTTTTGTCTCTCAATTATCAAGTCCAGGGTTCAATCCTTCCACCCCACCGTGAAGCATCTTTTAACAGATGCAGTGATGTTTGTGTAGCTAAGAAGTTTGCTTCCCAATCACATGGTTTTAGGCTCAATCCCATTGCATGGCACCTTGGACAAGTGTTGTGTCTTGTATGACTTCAAGCTGACCAAAACCTTGTGAGTGGATATGGTGGATGGAAACTGAAAGAAGCCCATCATACTCACACACACATATATCTGGTTAATGTTAACTGTTAGAAGGAAGAGTATTTGATGTGATAGCGAAGATTAATATTTTTCTTTTGGTTGAGTCAGCTTCTTGCTTTCTGAGTTTGGTCTGTAGATGCACAGGGTCTTTCGGCAGGGGTCTTGTTCACCCACAAATGGAACCAAGAATAGCAAGAAAAAAAAAAAAAAACATCCTGTTAAACCTTTCGACTGATGCCAGCTTGGAAAAATGAATGTTAAATAGTGATAATGGTATATGTATGTATATCTGTATGTATGTAGTGTATTTGTGTGTGTGCACACATTTCTGTGCCTCTCTGTCTTGACATCATGTGATAGTTATAAACAAACATCACCATCATAAAGTTATAAACAAATATCTCCATCATTTCTTCCAGTTTTAGTTTACTCTTCTCAGAGAATGTATTCTTTCTGACAGATATTCCTTTGTGATGACATCACCAATGTTTACCATCCTTGTTGTGATTTTATTTTAATGAAACTGTGGAATGAGTGAATCGATCGCATAGTTAATAGGAAAAATGACGATATGATTTTCTTCAAAACTTTCACTGTATTGCTGTTGTCCATAATTTCTAAATGAATTTTTCGTAAATAATGGTTTTAAACTGCATTCTATAAATTCAAAAGTTTGCTTTAGAAGCATTGAGATGTATTGAAAGATTCAGAAATAATTTATTCTCAAACGCATGATAATGCTAATACAATAGCATGAACAGGATAAACCAACCATATATTGCAGAAAAATTTGTTACTGGCCAGCCATGAGCCTTGAACTCACATCCCTGTGATTACGTGTCAAGTGGTTTACAGGGATGTGTGTTTGAGTCTCATGGCTGGCTGGTAATGATTTTTTCCTGCAATGTATGGATATTTTATCCTGTTCATGCAATTGTATTAACATTATCATGCATTTGAGAATAAATTATTTCTGTATCTTTGCATTCTATAAATATTTAATCAAGTCAAAAACACATCCTGCAGCATTGCAATTCTGAAGAACTTTATTTATTTTACTTTGCAGTAAAGGAAACACAGTTTTACATGAAGCTGTCAAATTAGGAGATGAAGGTCTTGAGATTATTGACACACTACTTCGGTAAGTAAACAGTTTCCTTTTTTTTTTTACTCTTTAATACAAACAAATGAAATTATTTTCAACTGTATATAATATAACACTTTGGTGTAACAATAGCATAAATATAGAGCTGAAAATTCATCTGTACAAAACAGTAATACTGCCAATAGCAATCTATGCAGTTGAGATCTGGACGATGACAGCAAAAATCACCCCCTAATTGATGTATTTCATCAGTAGTGTCTCAGAAAAATCCTAAAAATCACTGAGGTACAGTGACAAATGAAGCCATTCTGTAAGCAACAAGAGTAAGGCCTCTGCCTGCAATTGTAACCGGATGATGAATGAGAATGGCCGGACACATACTAAGGCTGCCAGAGGAGAGGTTTGCCAAAACAGCCATGGGCTGGAATGCTGCTGGAAAGTAAGAAAAGAAGAGGTCAGCCAAGGAAGACATGGTGTAGCACTTTCAAAGAAGACCTATGCGGACTGAACATCAATCACCTGGGAAGAAACATACTGGTTGGCCAGAGACGGAGATAATTGGAGATCACTGACTGCCCAGTGTGCCACTCAAAGGCACTAACAGATCTAAGAAGGAGAATATATATACACCAGGAAATGTTTATTAAATTAGACATGACCTAGATTAATATTGACGGAACTCATCTAAAACCATCTACTTCGTATTGGAGGCAGTGAGGACTAAATCATCTTTTTGAAGATGGTAGATACTTGTGTGGCTAAAAAGTTTGTTTCCCATCCGCATGAACCACAGCTTCAATCCCACTGAGTGGTGTCTTGGGCAAGTGTCTTCTATTATAGCTCCAAGCTGGCCAAATTTTCTGTGAAGACTAGTCTGACCATGGGGAAATATTAGCTTACTCGGAAACAGGTGGGGGTTGGTGACAGAATGGGCATCTACCTGAAGAAAATCTGACCGAATAAACCCTGTCCAATCCTTGTATGGAAAACTAGATGGTAAACGATGATGATAACACACACACACACATATATATATATATATATATATATATATATA
>NC_068986.1:116854140-116872767 GCF_001194135.2 Octopus bimaculoides
ACCAAACATTCACGCCACAAATATAAATATATAGGCGCAGGCGTGGCTGTGTGGTAAGAAGATCGCTTCCCAACCACATGGTTCCGGGTTCAGTCCCACTGCGTGTCTTCTACTACAGCTTCAGGCCAACTAGAGCCTTGTGAGGGGATTTGGTAAATAGAAACAAGGCGGTGAGCTGGCAGAAACGTTAGCGCGCCGAGCGAAATGCTTAGCGGTATTTCGTCTGCTGCTACGTTCTGAGTTCAAATTCCGACGAGGTCGACTTTGCCTTTCGTCCTTTCGGGGTCGATAAATTAAGTACCAGTTACGTACTGGGGTCGATGTAATCGACTTAATCCCTTTGTTTGTCCCCTCTATGTTTAGCCCCTTGTGGGCAATAAAGAAATAAGAAACTCCGTGTGTGTGTGTTTGTCCTCCACCACTGCTTGGGTTTGAAACCAAGACCAAATTCTTGCAACAGATTGTCTGGTCACATCCAGGTCTGTGTTTATGCAGCAGTGTTGTGTGCTTAGCTTCTGCTTTACTCTTCATTATGCTACTTCGTGAATACCTTTGAAACAAGTTTGGTTATTACATATATTACATTCATCATCATAGTTATTTAACATCTTTCCATGCTGGCATGGGTTGAACGGTTTGGCTGAGAACTGGCAAGCCAGGAGGTCGCACCTGGCTCCAATTTGACCTGGCAACGTTTCTACAGCTGGATGCCTTTCCTAATGCCAACCACTCTGAGAGTATAGTGAAGACTTCTACGTGCTACCGGCCTAGGAGCCAGTCGGGTGGCACTGGCATCAGCCATGCTCAAACGGTACTTTTTACATGCCACCGGCACGGGTGTCAGTCAAGCAGCACTGGCATCGGTCACGCTCAATTGGTGCTTTTTACGTGTCACTGGCATGGGTGCCAGGCAGACGGCACTGGTATTGGCCACGTTATATATCATCATCATTCAACATCCGTTTTCTATGCTGGCATGGGTTGGACAGTTTGACAAGGAACTGCACCAGGCTCCATTGTCCGTTTTGGCGTGGTTTATCCAGTTGGATGTCAAATGACTGAAAGAATAAACAAAAAAGAATAACAACATGACTGTGGGTTCAATCTCAACTGAGCTGCACTTTGGCCAAGTAATTACCTTGGGCTGATCAAATCCTGTAAGTTCATCAGAAATGCCTATAGAAACAGTGGAGCATCAGACAAAATAGTTTGTGACATTTGCTTATTTGCATTTTGAGTTCAAATCCCAGCCAAGTCCATTCTGACTTTCCACCTTTATTCTTTTGACTTCTGAAAGTCAACAGAATAAGTAATGAGTTGATTTAATTAATTACTGTTAAGGCGGTGAGCTGGCAGAAATGTTAGCACACCGGGCGAAATGCTTAATGGTATTTCATCTGTCTTTATGTTCTGAGTTCAAATTCTGCCGAGGTCAACTTTGTCTTTCATCCGTTCGGGGTTGATAAATTAAGTACCAGTTGCATATTGGGGTCAATCTAGTTGACTGGCCCCCTCCCCCAAAATTTCAGGCTTTGTGCCTAGAGAAGAAAAGAATTAATTAATTACTGTTACTAATTGTTATTGGTATTCCGTCAGTTACGATGACGAGTGTTCCAGGTGATCTGATCAACAGAACAGCCTACTTGTGAAATTAACATGCAAGTGGCTAAGCGCTCCACAGACACACATACCCTTAACAGTTCTCAGGGAGATTCAGTGTGACAAGGCTGACCCTTTGAAATACAGGTACGAGTGAACTGGAAATTGAACTCACAGCCTTATGATTGAGATCTGAATGCCCTAACCACTGAACCAGGTGTGAGAAACTGTAGGAAACCAGTATAAGAAAATAAATCTAAATCAACCCCGTTTATTGTCTCCCATTTTGATACTTTTTTTCTTTTTTTTTTTTTGCAGATGTGGAGCTGAAGTAAGCAGAACGAATGACCGTGGCGAAACTGCCCACGATTTAGCCAAGAAGTGTGGCTACGATAAAATTACAACTCGGCTAATGTCCAGTCTTGGCCAAGCACAACTGGAGAAGCTTTTAAGTAACAAACCCTTACAAATAGATTAACCTTTCTGACCAAGGGAGCTTGATGCATTTCATGATGGCACCAATAGAAGAGCATACGAGGGATGCAGATATAAACACGCACACATTTATATTCAGAGGCCCTCCATAAGCTATTTTGTTTGGCTTATGCTTCCTTTTCTTGTTTTGAGATTGCAGTTTTTTTGTCTCTTTTAATCTAATTCATAAAACCTATCTTTTATTGGTTTCAGTTAAATGTTTTTATTAATTGTTTTAACTCGGTACTTGTTTTACCTTACTGTTGAGGATAAAAAGCAAAGTAGACCAGGCACGAAGGCACAGAACCCACATTTTTAGTGCAAGTACTGATTTCGCTGTTATATATTTAATGGCTTTCTGCCAGTTTCTAGCAACTAAATTTAACTTGCAAAGCTTTGGTGAATCTGACGCTGCTGTTGAAGAAACTTGCCCAAGGTACTACACAGTGGCATTAAACTCAGAAATATTTTATTGTAAATTGAACACAGCCATATTTATGCTCATTAATAACTTATCTTTTCACTTGTAAAATTTAAGATTTAAAAAAAAATTCTTCACTTGTATATCTAACCACATTCTCAACAAGTAACATATTTAATATGAATACAAATATTTTTTTATCTAAAGCTGTATTCTGTGTCACTTGTTGCATTGTCATCTACTTCATATCTTCTTTGTCTTGTTCCTCCCCCACAGCTGGAAGTTTAAAAGATTATTGAGCCAACCGGCAGTTATTTTTTTACTGCTAAATATTCCACTTTATTCTTCCAAAAAAAAAAAAAAATTTCCCTACAAAAAAAACCAATCAAAAATTTTCATGTGTAATAATATCAAAGATGTTTAGTTTTGCTAAACTAAAATTATGCTTTCTTTAGGCAAAATATCCTCACTGGTCACACGGTAAGAGATTAATTACCAAATATGAGTTTACTTGGTTGAACAGCAATTTCTTAAAGCCAGATATAAACAATATAAGAGAGGTCATATTTGAATAAAAAATTTCCCCAAAATTTTACTGTGAATGATATTGCAAAATTTCTGTTGGTCAACATTAATATATAATGGTATAAGTATTTTACAAAACATAACCCAAATGTTGATTACTTTGAAAATTATTTTTGAATCCAGGCAATTTACTCATTAGGGATACAGTCCTGAAATGGTTAAATAATTTCCACATGAAGATTAGCAGTACCTTAAGATTAGAAATCATTCCAAACCAATATTCAGATTAAGTTTGGCTAATAACTTCTAGAAGTACAGTTATCATCATGACCATTAATAGCTAATGGCAAAATAGATATAATGATACCAAATTTAATTTTTTGAAGAGAGAAGCAATATCAACAGCTGTTGCTAAAATTAAAGAAAAGTTCCATGGAAAAAAACAATATCAACAAACTAATTTAACAAATCATTAATTTATTCTGAGATGTTTTATGTTCAGTGCCGTTTTTCAGTTCACTTAATTTTAGTTTGTAGTCCATAATACACAGCTCCTTTTATACTGGACAAGCACAGGAAATACTGAGGAAATATAAAGACAGATTACTGCTACAGCGGCACCAATCTAGTTCAACTTTCCAGGTCATGGAAAAACATTGGCTGAACAATTTCGACATATTTAGCAGTAGGAGAAGTTGAGAAGGCGCTGTCAAAGGGAAGGGAGAGGAGAAAAAGAAAACACGCACTCACAATCCAATCCCTACTAGAGCTACACCTAAGTCTGATGCTGTACAAGGAAGAAGAAAATAATAATAATAATAGGTGTCAAAGAAGAGTCAGAAAGCTATAACACAAGTTAATGTTTTTTTTTTTCCTTTTTTTGTTAGAGTTCTTTTTTCATCGTTATTTGAATGTCACAAACTTCGTTTCCCACCAGCTAATCGAGTTGAATCTGTTGTTTGTTTTTTTTTCTCTCTCTCAGTCTGTTTAGTATTTCTGCCTCAAATGTTTTTAGTTTTACATTTGTGACGGTTGAGATATCACTTAGACAAAACTGATCACAGAGCAATGTGAGCTGAGATAAGAATTTTGAAAGAAAGGAAGAGAAAAAGAGAGACAGGGAAATGGCAGGTGATCTACAATGATGATGTGATGCTTTTAAGTTCTGTTTTTCTTCTAATGGGTCTGTAGAAATTCAAGCCATCATTTTAGCGACAAAGTCTTCACCTTTCTGGATGTTTGTCTTCAATTCAGGCAGTGCAGCTTTGATGAGTTCAACTTCATATTCAATCAACTTACCAATTCCAAGATTTTTCTCAACTCCGTTTACCTGAAATAAAAAAGCAAGCAGTGGGTTGTTAGGCTAATTACAAGAATACTTCAGACAGACTGTTAGAATAAATAACAAAGGTTACATCATCATCATCATCATCATCGTTTAATGTCCGCTTTCCATGCTAGCATGGGTTGGACGATCTGACTGAGGACTGGTGAAACCGGATGGCAACACCAAGCTCCAATCTAAATTTGGCAGAGTTTCTACAGCTGGATGCCCTTCCTAACGCCAATTGTTACCTTGGTCAACAGAATTCAGACAGGAGACTAAATTTGCCGTCTGTGTATCATACTAAAACATATATACATTGTTAGAAGGTACGATGCTGTAGTTTTTGGGTGAGAGAAAATTCTCTGCATAGACACGTGTTAAAACCACAATCTATATTGGAGCAAAGCAGATATCATTGCAGCACAGACCCACAAGAACAACACACGAGTTTTGCCTTTGTAGGGGCTTGTCACTTCTATGCACCCATTTGTCATCTGTTAAGATGAAATTCATGGTTCAATATATAGGAAACAAACAATAATGCATACACTGGTATTGCAGAAAGCTTGCTGGGTTATAAAAAAAAGTCTGTGAATGCAACTGAATCTATGAAGAGATTTTCTCTCAGACAAAAAACAAAAACAGCAGTATTCCATCTAATTTTATATATACATTTAGTATGATAAATGGCAAAGTAAAGTTATCTTCTGAGTACAGTAGAAAATCGGTTTTATTTGATATAACAAATCTTTAGAGGAATAGCCGTAACACAATTCTAAATATTTACTTTATATTTCCAAACAATAGAAACAGAAGCTGGATTAAACTGTACTGAGTGCAGTATAAGAAAATGAATCCTTTAATGTCATATTCATTATGACACAGATTTTATTAATTATTTCAAAGGAAGAGAAATAATTGTAACCTCAATTTTATATCTGTGCCATTTAATATTTAAGTTTCATCAAAAGCATAACTGGTATGCCAGTCCATTGATCCTTATCCACCATGCACTACTATAAAAGTTGCTCTCTAAACGAAACAGACTTAGATTTAAACCTTTGCCAAGTGACTATCTGAGAGGTTTCTGGTTATTTCCATAAACAGCAATTTAGCAGTTCCACAAATATCTTCATTCATTATGCTAGGAAAGAAATCTGACAGTTCATGTAGAAGTCTAACTCTTTAGCATTTAAACTGGCCATATCTGGTTAAAATGTTCTGTTTGCGTTATGTTGAAACCAGCCAGATCTGACCCCTCACACCTACACAACAATGTCATTCTAAAAATAATCACATCAAAATCTCAAAGCTATATAATTAAAAGCATGATTAATTCAAAGCTGTGTGAATAAACAAGTATTACATTTGACAGCGTAATCATCATCATCATCATTGTTTAACCTCCGCTTCCCATGCTAGCATGGGTTGGACGATTTGACTGAAGATTGGCGAACCAGATGGCTGCACCAGGCTCTAGTCTGATCTGGCAGTGTTTCTACAGCTGGATGCCCTTCCTAACACCAACCACTCCAAGAGTGTAGTGGGTGCTTTTTACGTGCCACCGGCACAGGAGCTAGTCAGGTGGGCCAAGCATCAATCATATCCAGATAGTGCTTTTTACGTGCCACTGGCATGGGAGCCAGTCAGGGGGTACTGGCATTGGCCACGTTCGGGTGGTGCTTTTCACGTGCCACCTGCACGGGAGCCAGTTAGGGAGTCCTGGCATTGATCAGTAATCTGAATGGTAAAGGGTTAAGTCAGCATCAGAGTCAGGATTAAAGATTTAGCTAAAGAATTTATTAAAGTTTGACATATTTACTTACTCCAAGAAGAATGGGGGTAGAGAAATATTTAGCTTCAGTTTCGTCAGATCGTACATATGCGCATTCAACTATGCCTTCAACTCCAGAAAGAGCCTCTAAAAGGGAAAAGGCAAAACGAGCCCCAGCGTAGGCCATTGACAATGTTGCAGATCCCTGTCAAAATAGAAACATAAAAAAATATCACAATTACAGTAAGGGTCATTAAAACAAAACATTAAAAAAAAAACTGATTTGGTGAAGCAAGATTTTGTATTGCAAAGCATTCTTTCCAAATCTCATGATTCCGGGTTCAGTCCCATTGTGTGGCATCTTGGGCAGGTATCTTCTACTATAGCTTCAAGCCAACCAAAGCCTTGTGAGTAGATTTGGTAGATGGAAACTGAAAGAAGCCTGATGTATGTGTGTCTTTCTCCCACCACCACTTGACAACCAGTGTCGGTGTGTTTACACCCCTGTAACTTAGCAGTTTGGCAAAAAGAAACTGACAGAATAAGTACCAGGCTTAAAAAAAATTAAGTACTGGGGTCGATGCATTTGACTAAAAATTCTCCAAGGCATCGCCCCAGCATGGCCACAGCCTAATGACCGAAGCAACACCTCTCACTTATTTTCATATTGTTTCATTAGAATGTGTTGTATTAAAATATATGAGGCATCTGGCAAATTTCATTGCTAATGCATTGGTTACTAGGCTAGGAGGTCATGGTAGGAAGTGTCATAAAGGGAGGTCAAAACTGGTTGCAAACGTGATTGTAAAGCTAACTTCACAAGTCTTCCTTGTGGCCTTCTGTAACGGACATAAGAAAATGACTTTTGTAGTTTTTAAAAGTGAAAATAAAAGATACATACAGCCCCTGCTTTAGCTTCAACAACCTCGGTACCAGCATTCTGAATTCTGACACTTAGACGAACTCTTTCTTCCTAGATAGAAATAGAAATGAATTTTTATCATTAGATTGTAAAAAAAAAAAACAACAACAAAAAACCCCAAGACCCATTTTATTATTGTTGTGATTGATGTAGTAGTACATCTATGTCTCACACCAGCGAGCTGGAGGTAAATATATAAATGTTTAAAAGTTTGACATATAAGGTTATGGTTTTTCAGACTGTTAATGTTATCTTTAACGTGTTTTTTTCATGCTAGTATGGGTTGGGCAGTTTGACAGACAGAATCTGAAGACAGCATTGTGCTCCACAGTCTGCTTTGATATGGGTTCTATGGCTGGATGCCCCAACTAATGCCAACCACTTTACAGAGTGCACCAGGTTCTTTTCACCGACATGGCTGCTTAACTATTTCTATTTGCAATAAGTTTTGACTAGTTTTATCTGTGAGAGTCAGCAGATATGTTACTGCTGGATGTGTTTTGTCACTTTATAACAGTTACATCAGCAATGAGTGGTTACAATTTAGCCAATGAAAAACTTAGTGACACAGCAATGGATACTGCATCATCTTTGATAGACTCTAAAAGATAAAAACAACTTTGTCACTTTGATTAAGAAAGAATTGGAAAAGTCAATTCTAATGCCATAACAGTATACTACAGTCTATTCATCATGCAAATGTGGGGACACATTTCTTAATTTGTATTGACATGATAAAAAAAAAATAAGGGATTGAATCAACAGAGATATTTCATAGGAGGAAAGAAGTACTTACATGAGGGAAAGATACTGGAGGAGTACATTGTGAAATGAGAGGGATGATAGTAACACCTGAGTGACCACCAATGACTGGGACACTCACTTTAGATACATCCAAACCCTGGAAAGAAAAGTAGTAAAATTCAAGATTAACATTAACTAAGCTCATTTCAGGAATATTGTGTAAAATTTCAAGAGTTAAATAATCAACTTATTTCTATTGTTAGTCAATGAAAGAGAAATATTAAGTTACTTTCATAATAAAATGTTTGTAATATTCATGAACAGAGATGAAATTTAAAAAACAGAGAAGATGAATACCCTTGCTTCAGCAATAAATGTGTTTGCTCTGACAACGTCTAAAGTGCTGACACCAAAGATTCTTTTGGGATCATATACTCCTCTCTTTTTGTAAATTTCTGAAGCAATTGGGACAGTAGAATTTACCTGCAAGGAAGTCAAATTTGGTTTTAGAATCCACATTGAGTATCATTTATTACATTTTATCAGAAATTCAGAACAGAAAAATCCTCAAATCTCAATTTGAAAGAGTTAACAAAGTAGATTATCTGGTTCTTAGTGTTGAAATGGTTTAGCTCTATAAACACTCAAAAATTATTTTTTCAATAATTCAAAGAAATATATAGATTTACAGAACTATTTAATCCATGCTAGCATGGTGACAACACTAAGCCTTAAGGTTCTATATCATAAACCAACAACAAAAAAGATAAGACCCAGCTGAACCCAGACGTCCAAAATTCTGCTGGATGAAAGGCAAAGAAAAGTTCGATCTCCTTTTTTTTACCAATGAATCACAAACTTAAACAACTTCATTATAAAACCAGCTGTTTTCAGTTTTATATGATTAATCCATATAATATTAGATGTTAATATAGAGCACCGTCCGAGCGTGATCATTACCAGAGCAGCTGTCTGGCTTCCGTGCCAGTGGCATGTAAATAGCACCATTTGAGCGTGATTGTTACCAGCATTGCCTTACTGGCACTTGTGCTGGTGGCACATGAAAAGACATTCGAGCAAGGCCATTGCTAGTGCCACTGAACTGGCTCCTATGCAAGTGGCATGTAAAAAAAACACCATTTTGAGTGGTTGGCGTTAGGAAGGGCATCCAGCTGTAGAAACTCTGCCAGATCAGATTGGAGCCTGGTGCAGCCATCTAGTTTCACCAGTCCTCAGTCACATCGTCCAACCCATGCCAGCATGGAAAACGGACGTTAAACGATGATGATGATTAATAAGCTGGCAGAATCGTTAGCATAATGCCAGGCAAAAATGCTTAGTGGCATTTTGACTGTCTTTACATTCTGAGCTCAAATTCTTCCCATGTCAACTTTGCCTTTCATCTTTTCAGGGTTCATAAAATAAATACCAGTTAAGTGCTGAGGTTGATGTAAATGATTTACTCGCCTCCCTGAAATTGCTGGCCTTGTGCCAAAATTCGAAACCAACACAATCACTAATTTCAAACAGAAAACAATTACAGGTCTCCACACAGTTGTCAGTGATTGCCTGTGGCACTTTTCTGTCTCAAATTGGCGTTTATAATATCTAATATGTAATTATAAATAAGAGGAGGGACCACTAAGTGGATCCCTTGTATGCTAAAGATAGATGTCATTCTATTTTTGGCATACAAGGGATCCACATGGTGGTCCCTCCTCTTATTGTTGATATTTAAATACAATTCACGGTCCTCAGACGTTTTCTTTTAAGTATTCTGACCACTGGTTGAAATTGATATTATTTAATAATATTGATTTCTACTCTTCATATCTAATATTATGAGTTAATTCATTAAAAAGACATGTAAATAGAATGGAATCAATTGCAATTCCTAACCAGAAGTGTGGAAGAGAGTGACAACTTACTGGGTTAGTCACTATGGCCAACATAGCTTTGGGGCAGAACTGGGCACAGGCATCAGCTAAATTGCCAACAATGGATGCATTTGTGTTGAAGAGATCATCTCGAGTCATCCCTGGTGGAGAAAAAGAAAACTCAATCGTGTAACATCGAACCAACAAGAGATAACAATTTATTAAGTGGCTGATTTAAAGGAGAAAACCATTAAAAAAAAACACACAAATTTATTCATGCATGTTATATGTGCACTTTATCTAAGGTTTTTAAATCTAAAAATTATAAGTGCACACCATATGAAAAGTAAATATTATATCTTTTTGCATGGCTGTAATCAGGATGGCATAAGTTACACTTATTGTTCAAGTTAACTGGGAAGTAATACAGAACATAAATCACCATAATAACATTTCAGTTTTCTATGATAGTAATAATACTTTTAATGTTCGTTACATTGCTGATCACATAACTGACAGCCATTTACTAATGCAATGAAACAATTCTAAAATAAAATAATGCATTGGCATGGGTCGACCCAGCAAGCCAGAGGACTGCACTGAGCTCTCATGTTTTGTTTTGGCAGGGTTTCCATGGCTGGATGCCCTTCCTAATGCCAACCACTTTACAAAGAGTACTGGGAGCTTTTCAGAGACACTGGCTCTAGTGAGGTTACCAAATCGATAACAAGACAAGTAAAAGCCCTGTTGACTGAATGGGGGTAGAGTAGAGAGGGACAGGAACTGGTGGTTTGATAGAGGAGATATATGGCTACCCTACATTATATAAGGGTGGGAGGGAGTAGCTGAAAAGACACTGATGGTGGTGATGAGGCATCAGAGAACATGCTCAAGGCACAAGAAGATGAGTATAAGAGCTAATACAGGCAGAAGATTGGGAAAGATGGGTGGATAAGTTCACCTAAGTGTGAGAGGAGAGTGGCAGATAGGGGTAGAGGTTAATGTGGTGAATGATATATTAATATTTTATGAATTTGTTTTTTAAAGTAAATAAAATTTACCATATCTTAAATGTTTGAAGGTCAGACCAAGTTCAAAAACCATAAAAAAAATTGTTTGTGTATTTGTAAACAGTGATGTGATTGCGTAGACAATGTTTCAAATTAAAATATCTTGTGGCATTTATTATGCTCCAGGTTGCACACAGATCCTCTCTTGTCATTCTTGTTGGAAATACAGAGAACTAAAGCTTGGCTCATTTGAAACTTGTAACTAATGGAGCTATTGTTCACAAAATGCCATAGAAAATATATAAATATACAGCTTGATAAACATCATTGTCTTTGACATTATTAAAGACTGATGTGACCCAATGCTAAATAGAATGACAGTCTAGCCTCAGAAACAATAACATTATGTCAGTAGACCACCATAACCTGCAAAACCTCACTTTCTTTTTATTATTTTACAATAATAGTTTGAGCATGGCCAATGCCAGTACCACCTGGCTGGCCCTCGTGCTGGTGGCACATAAAAGCACCCACTACACTCTCGGAGTAGTTGGCATTAGGAAGGGCATCCAGCTATAGAAACTTTGCCAGATCAGATTGGAGACTGGTGCAGCCTTCTAGCTCTCCAGACATCAGTCAAACCGTCCAACCCATGCCAGCATGAAAAGCGGACATTAAACGATCATGATGATGATGATTTCATACACAATGTTACCTCATTTTTAACTCATTTAATTTTTTTTTGTTAATTAAAAAAAAAAAAAAAAAAAAAACTTAACTACCTCTCATTGTTTTCATGTTAATTAAATTCTACTCCCCCAACAAATACGAAAAGTTCAGATTAGGTTACATCCAACTTGTTAGTCCTTAACCCTTTTGCAATGAACCTGCCCAAGACTGCCCCAGGTTTGATGCTACAAACCTTCCCATTTTAAAGTGAACTAAATAGAAATCTATCAAGATTTCATTTAGATTTATGCTGCAAGCATCAGCTTAATGACAAATTTAATTTCCTAAATTCTTTATAATTTTGAAACTTAATTGAAAAAAAGTGGATTTCAACAGAAATGGTCAACTCACCTGGTTTTCTGGGGACACCAGCTGGAATGAGAACAACATCAGCACCAGTGACAGCTTCTTGTAATTCACTGGGTCCCATGTGGCCTGTTACTTTAGCCCTAGTCTCAAGATGACTAAGATCTGCAGCCACACCTGGAGTGTGTGCAATATCATAGAGGGATAAATGGCTGACTAGGGGGCTGTTCTTCAGCAGCAAGGACAACGGTTGACCAATACCTCCAGATGCTCCAAGAACACACACTTTGGCATTTTTCTGGAAAAGAGAAAAAGAAAAGAGTTTTGTTATATATATATTTAGTAAGTAGAGTGAATGAGAGAAATGGTCAACCCCAGAGGAAAACCTCTGACAAGAACATCTGTAAACGTTTATATACAGCATGATCAATAGGTATTGCTATCAATCAACAGATTATAACATTTTGCACAGTCACTTGCTAGAGAAGAGATCCATACAGCAACAAAAACCAATTAACTCTCTAGATCCAACACTACACAAATTTAGTTACTAAATCAATAAACAGCCACCACACAGCCCAATTAAGAAGCAATGCTGAGCTCTGTCTTACCATCATCTCCAAACTCTTGTCATTTACATAACATTTCCTTAAATTTTCTGATACAATGGTGGTGGTGTAATTAATGTGGATATTTTTAACTGTACAATAATTCAACCAATTATTTTCATACCTCATCATTTATAACACTGCAGTGCCGCTTCCAAAGTTATAACATGCTTGACAAGACTGATAATGATACTTCACTCTGGTTTCATGGAGTGATATTAAAATATTCCATTGTCAAGGAAGAAGACATTCCCCAAAATAATTCCTCTCCCACTGGAATCCTTCACAGTGGAATCTTTTATCCTTTATCTTTTGTTTCAGTCATTAGATTGAAACCATATGCTGATGACCTTGTTCTTGTAGTTGAATCTGTATTAGGATTAGTGAATGAATTCTACACACACAAGCAAAATCTGGAATCAAATGGCTTCAAGGTTAACTTAGCAAAGACGAAACTATAAGTAAGAACAGACAAGACACTGCTTCCATAAACACATTCGCCTTACTAGATACGTAGAAATTTTATACAATATACCCAGTGCAAACTATGGACACATGAGAGGTGCAGTGTAATCACAGGTAGGTTACCAGAGAAAGTAGTCTTTGATGCACAGGAACAATAAACACTAGGAACACAGATTCTCTTAAATACCCTGAAAAATTCTTAGAGGTAGGAGGTGACCTAAGTGGCAGTGGAGGGGGGCGTTTAAATACATCATCATACCCTTTCTTATTCTTTCTGTTCTGCCAGTCATCACTCCCCCTCCCAACCACTTCCTACAGTCCTCTGTCCTTCATTCTTACCATAGTCCCACACATTGCTGACTGCCTCCTTAATTTCTCTTTATCACTCATTCTCCACCCAATCTTTCAACCTTTACTCACTCTTCCTGATCATTTCTGTCACCATCTTCCACCCATCTATGTATAGCATAGTCTTCTTTATCACTCTCGGACTCCCTCTCATTAACGCAGGGGTCTTTCTCATTCCTTTCCCTCTTATACTGTCTCTGTTACTTCTTCCACTAACACACTCTACCAACAGTAAACCCGTTTCTCCCTTCATACTTGAACTTCTTGCTCTCCGATGTGGGTGCCCTTTAGTCTAAGTTACTTGGTGACCCCAACAATGCTGGTGCAATGAAAGAAAGCATCTGGTGAATTCTGTAAAGTGGTTGGCATCAAGGAAGAGCATCCAAGTAGACATTGGGGCAAGATGGCATCCACTGACCATTGGAACCTGTTGAACCATAAAATCCAGATCCACATGGAAAAAATGTAAAATGATGATGATGTTGCACACACACACATGGTCATGTGGTGTTAAGAACTGCTCCCCAACCAACTGTGTTTGTGACTATTGCTGCTGTGCAGCACATTGAGCTAGTATTTTCTATTATAATCAATAACTTTTCATGAAACCAGGTGGGTGGAAACTGTTCAGAAGCCTATCCTATGTGTGTGTGTATATTTATATATCAGATACGGCAGTGCCATGGAAAACAACAACACTGGTGTTCCATCAAAATGGCAACTTAGCTGCCAACTGGCAAAATGAGAAGAACTAGGCTGGAATAAATGAGAAGAATAAATGAGAAGAACTAGGCTGGAATAAATGAGAAGAATAAATGAGAAGAACTAGGCTGGAATAAATGAGAAGAATAAATGAGAAGAATAAATGAGAAGAATAAATGAGAAGAATAAATGAGAAGAATAAATGAGAAGAATAAATGAGAAGAACTAGGCTGGAATAAACAGTGGAGTTGAAATGTTTGACTAAAACCTTAGTACTAAAGTCCCAGCATGACTACTAATGAAAACATGCTCACCCTATTTCTCTTTCCAGCTGTTAAACATTCGCTGCATTTCAGGCCCATATAAAGGATATTGCACATACATACATACACACACAAACATTACATGTACATACCCCACTCCCCCACATCATCATCACATTATTGGTATGAATTGGATGGTCTGACAGAATCCCATTGGTGTAAGGACTGCACCATGTGCCAATGTCTACCTTGGCCATGGTTTCTATGGCTAGATGTCCTTCCTAATGCCAAACCCTTTACAGAATGTCTTGGGCAATTTCTTTCACAGTATCTGTACAGGGGAAGTTACTCAACTTCCCCAAGCTTGCATAAATCAGATGGAATTTTCTGAGACAGATTTTCTACAACCAGTTGCCCTTCATGTTACAAACTCTCACCCGTTTCCAAAGGATGGCTGGAAATAGATACACAGAAGATTGGAAACAAACTACACCACTTGTATGACACAAATATACACACATGTATATATGATGCACTTCTTTCAGTTTCCATCAATCAGATTCACTCACAAGGCTTTGACTGCCCAAGGTGCCACACAATGGGACTGAACTTGAAACCATGTGGTTGGGAAGTGGGAAGTCAATGATAATTCACAGATTAGAATATTAAACATTGAATAGCTTTTTTAAATCCTTTTTTGGAATATTACATCAAGACATATCACTTCCTGTATTTCCATAGTAGCAGATGTTCCAGCTTTGCTAGTTTAATCTTCAGTTCACAGTTGAATAACCTTTCAGTGAAACATGATGCAGAGGATATTTTCAGTTAGCTTATCTTCGTTATTAGTGTTGCACATAATTAGCTGAGCAAAGAACAAAAATACTCTACTACTTAATAAAGCATTATGGCAATGAGTTGGTAGAACTGTTAGCAGCATTTCTTCTGGCACTTTATGATCTGAGTTCAAATTCCGCCGAGATCAAATTTGCCTTTCGTCCTTTCAGAGTCACTAAAGTACAGGGCTTCATATAACTGACTATCCTTCTCACTTTCAGATTGCTGGCTTTGTGCCAAGATTATTATTATTATTATTATTAAGGTAGTAATCTGGCAGAATTGTTAGCAAGCCAGACAATATTCTCAGCAACATTTCTTCTACCATCCCAAATTCAAATTCCACTGAGGTTGACAATGCCATCCATCTTTTCAAGATTGATAAAATAAAATACCAGTCAAATACTGGAGTCAGTGAAATTGTCTAAATCCTTTCTCATAAAACTGCTGCTTTGAAACCATTATTATCATTATTAGTAATATTGGGGAAGTAGATCAGGAAAGTTGTTAGAATACCAGAAAAAGTGTCTTGCAGTATTTCTTATAGCTCTTTGCATTCTGAGTTCAAATCCTGCCAAGGTTGACTTTGCCCTTCATCCTTTCAAGGTCAATGAAAGAAAGTACCGGTGAACAAATGGTTTCATTTAAAATCAACCAGCTCCCTCTCAGTCAAATATTATGCATTGTGCCTACATCAGAAACCTAAAGGATATTCAATTGGCAGAATTGTTAGAGCATCAGACAAAAGGTCTTGCCTCATTTAGTTACAACTCTTTATATTCTGAGTTCAAATTGCACCAAAGTCAGCTTTGCCAATCATACTTCCAAGGTTGATAAAGAACCAGTCAAGTACTGAGATGGATTTAGTCAACTTCCCATCTACCCATATTGTTGACTCCCTGTGTCTAGATATCATCATCCAGTGTTTTAAATCTGGGTTTTGTCCCCCGTTAATGGGAGTGGCCGGATCTACCTCAATGCCATAGCAACTGAGGTAGGTAGGTGCAGCTCACCCCAACCTTTGGGCTGGCTGGGTCTCATTCTCCTTTGCTATCATGAGGCTTTTTTGGAGCTGGATTTTCTACAGGGAGCATGTCCTTGCTTACCCCCAACCTCAGTTTCTAGACATGAGTGGTCCCGAGACCAAGGCCTCTACCAGGATTTTTAAGAAATGTGGTGGAAAACTAGCTCAGGAAGGCAGGGACGCTACTCCCTGAGACCCCTTACCTAAAGCAATTAATATTTTGTTATAAACTATTGATTTTATTGCTGTTGCTAAAAACATCAACGCTACAGAGGCACAAGGACTGACATTTGGGGGAGGGGTTAGTCAATTACAATGACCCCAGTGTGCAACTGGTACTCATTTTATCAACCACAAACAGAGGAAAGGTAAAGTTGACGCCAGTGGAATTTGAACTCAGGATGCAAAGACAAAATGCTGCTCTGCATTTTGTCTGGCATGCTAACGATTTTGCCAGCTTGTTGCCTTTTAATAATAATAATTGATAAAGGTAGACGAGATGAAGCTTGTGTACGAACAGCAATGTTACATGGTAGCAAAATGTGTGAGCTGTGATTGCAAAAAGAGTGAAAGAAATGAAGCTAGCACGCTCTGCTGGATGTGCAATGACAAAGTGTAAATGTGTTCAGAGAAAACCTCGGTATAAGAGGCATCAAACGTGGTGTGCAAAAGACAAGATTTTGGTGGTTTGTTGTGCTTGAGGAGACCTGTCCACCAAAGTGAGACTCTAAAGTTAGACAGTTTATGTCTATGCCCCTGCATACAATCTGTCCCCGACAACTCATCTTCCTAACATCACTCCTACCTCTACCAGTGATCACCACACACTGCATCCCCCTCCCCTCTATCTTCTACTCTTACAAAACTTACCCACCCACTCACCCTATCCAATTTTCTGTATCACTTGTATACACCTCCCTATCACTCAATGGTAAGCCCTGACATATTTTCACCATCTTCTCTCTCTCTCTCTTTCCCAACTGGGGTAGCCCTGTATCTCCTCCACTCCAAGACACCTGCTTCTGTCCCTCTATTCACCTCCCTCAATACTACTCACCCACTCAGTTGTTGAGGGATGTTCTCTTGCTAGTTATTTGGTGACCCTGTTGGTGCTAGTGTCCTGTAAAAAGCACCCAGTTGGTGTAAGGAAGGACATCCAGCTGTAGAAACCAAAGCAGACAGTAGAGTTTGGCAGAGTCACCTGGCTTACCTGCAACTGTCAAACCAACAAAGAAAACAAACACTAAATAATGTTGTTTAAAAAACGTGGAGGGGCAGGCTTCAATATAATGTTTTTCACTCCATTTGTATCCTGAGATTAAAATTAATTTTTAACTGAGTTTATATATGTCCCTTACAAATTTCTGATTTTCCGATAAAGTAAGAAATGTTTATTTCTTATTTGAGAGCAACGAAATGACAGAACTGATACAGTATGAGAGTTAATGCCTTGTGGTATTTAGTGACATCCTTTTATTACTGAGTTCAATAACCGCCAGAGTTGACTTTACCCTACATCCTTCTGCTGTTAGTTACTGGAATTGGTTAATGTCTACAACAAACAATACCAAAATATGTGGGGCAGTGTGATGGGCTGAGGGGACACAGCAGTGGAAGATATTGCGACAGAGAGGTGTCAGCTAAACTAATGAATTCACTTGCTTAACTCTGACAACTCTTCATCCTTAAGTGTTTTGAGTATTCAAGCAGGAGATTTCTTTAATGGGAACCATTCTGTTCTACTTCATGGACAAAGATTTTCTTTAAACCCCATACAAACAAGAATACTTCAAAAACCATTAACATCCAACGAAAAATTCTTCAAAGTCAACACAGATACAGGCTGGAGTTTCTCTCATATTCTGGTATCACAGCATTGAAGAAGCAGTTACTTATTACAAGTGATATGGTAACTTACTTGTTTCAGAGACAAGAATTTACACACAAACACACACAGAATGTGACTTCTTATATTATTGCAATTTTAATTTTGTTTGTGGGGTACCCAAACTTAAATTATATATTATAGAAATGGAGAGAAAAAAAAGCTATAAGCAAAAGAGGTTTATCTAAGTCATACCACATATATAAAATGAAAGTCAGAGTAGTTGGTATACATTTTAAATAATATACTTAAGACTCAATCAGACAGTTTCCTGAACATTCTAGATATCTCAATAAAATAATCTTTCTTCTTTCTGTATATCTTAGATATCTAGAGCCAAGTATACAAAATCAATGTATTCACTTAGATTTAATGAACCTCAATGACAGATAACATAATTGTTCATTGATCATAAATTATGTTTTAGAAAGATTTCTATAAAAAATGGCTGCATTGTTACTGGTGAAACTCAACATTTTCCTGCTGAAAACACTCTTTTGCCCTTGAGAATCATTCTCGTTCACAAATGTTCAGTATAACCTTGAATGGAATGTCAGTTTGGTTTTGCAAGTTCCAAGAGTCATTCTATCAGAAGAAAGTTCCTCCTGGCATGATCAGTTATGGCAGCACTGGACATAAGCCTTCTAATCAAACACAAAACAGTAGATGGACAATGTTTGCACCAGAAACAGAATAAGTAGTGCACGCGAACTTAATTCAAATGATTAATACTTAGTAATCACAAACCTAATGTTCAACAAAATTTTATTTATATATATATATATAT
>NC_068986.1:116872827-116873642 GCF_001194135.2 Octopus bimaculoides
TATATATAGGCGTGGCTGTGTGGTATGAAGCTTGCTTCCCAACCTCATGGTTTCAGGTTCAGTCCTGCTGTGTGGAACCTTGGGTTAGTGTCTTCTATTATAGCCTCGAACCGACCAAAGCTTTGTGAGTGGATTTGGTAGATGGAAACTGAAAGAAGCCTTTCATATATATATATATATATATATGTGCATGTCTATATTTATGTGAGTGTTTGCACTGTCCACCATTGCTTGATAACTGATGTTGGTGCATTTACGTCCCCATAACTTAGCAGTTAAGCAGAAGAGACTGATAGAATAAGCATCAGGCTTACAAAGAATAAGTCCAGGGTTCGATTTCTTTGACTAAAAGGTGGTGCTCCAGCATGGCCACAATCAAATGACTGAAACAAAAGAATATATATACACACAAACACACACATGCAAGCAGGGTAAAAACATTGTTTCCCAACCACATGGTTCTGGGTTCAATCTCATTGTGTGGCACCCTGGGCAAGTGTCTTCTGCTATAGCCCTGGGCTGCCCAAAGCCTTGTGAATAGGTTTGGTAGATGGAAACTGAAAGAAGCCAATCATATGTGTGTGTGTGTGTTATTGTCTCCTTGTCTTGACATTGCAAGATAGTTGCAAATGAATGTCTGTCATGCAGGTAACATCTTTCATTCCCAATGTTCCATGGAAAACGTAGCTGGCCAAGGAGAAATCTAGGAAACAGGTGAAAGTTGGTGACTGGAAGGGCATCCAGCTGTAGAAAATCAGCCTCAACAAAATTCCATTTGATCCAATATGAGCATGGAAAAGTGTATCGATTATATA
>NC_068986.1:116874776-116885519 GCF_001194135.2 Octopus bimaculoides
GACTTCTTAAAGACATATTAAAGGATTATGATGTCAGATACGTCTAAAAAAATAGGTTATATATACATATATATATATAAAAGGTCAAGGACTCACTCTCTCTCTCTCTCTCTCTATATATATATATATATATATAGCGATTACACTAGAAAGGCGGCCAACTGGCAGAATCATAAGAGCATCGAATAGAATATCAGTGTTTGTCCCGTCTCTAAATCCCGTTAAGGTCACCTTTCCATGGTTGATTCTTGCCCCTTCCTATCTTTCTCTCTGGACTGTACCAGCAACTTAAACGTCAAGCCTTGTTACAATATGTCATGCTGATTCTACCAGATAATTGAGATTTGAGTAACCGCTTAAGAATTCAGACAGATGAGAATCCACCATCACTCTCCCCTGGAATAATGAACTTGCACGAAGATTTCATCTGTCAAACTTCAGACACACAATGGCTCTCCATTTTATTCCAAAGACATTCGTATCCTTAAAATAATCTTTGGGCAGAATTAGTGTGACACTGTCAGAAGGACGGTCCTTTGAATCGCAGATCATCCGATGGGCTTCCATGCAGTTTCCGTCTATTCGATTTCACTTACAAAGCATGGACCGACCCGAGATAATGATAAAAGACACTTGCCCAACATGCTACATAGTGGGATTGAACGCGGGACGTCATTATTGCCAAGAGAGTGCCTTTGAGTGACTGCATCAATGCATATTCACATAATACACACACACACGTATATCGATAGAGAAGAAAACTTAACAATGCAGAGAATAAAATATGATACGACTATTTTTATCGTTACATCTTTAAATTTTCGAAAAGTTTAAAATCAATAAAGGAAAAATTGTGATCACCCATAAAATAATAATAATAAAGAAGAGTACGTGACAAGGTCGTTGTCAAGATGAGAGACAGCAAACACCGACAAACATGTACAGACATATTTCCTGGATGAAAGGATTAGCAAGGTTAATTAAACATTCTAAGGCATCACCATCATAATATAACAGGGTGTTAGTTCTGAGTTAAGTGAGTAGGTGGATTGGAGTTTACGAGGGGGAAACTGATGGTTGCCAATGTCAAATTCCTAACAAGATACAAAGCCACCTACAGGTGAGTGGCTTTTCGTAATTATAGTAACACTCATCAGTAAGTAGTACAATACTATAAGATATACAAATATAAAACAATTAGAAGAAATATAGTGACTACAAAGTGAAAGCAATGGGGGAGTGGAGAGCCCAGACGGTGAGCAATGACCTTCAAAGAAAATACTTAACAAAGGCAATATTCGATTCAATCCTGGAAATATTATAAAGAGCTACTATATAGAAATATCTAATGCACATGCCTATTCAAAGGTTACAGTGTATGGTGTTTCTTTCATTATTTTCTAAGTGAATTATTTTTGCCGGGGTGAATATCGGCTTGAAAAAAAACTGAATGTCACAGATCGTTAGATGAAAAACGTGTTTAATGATGAGAAAAGAAAGAGATGAGACGTGAGAGAAGTGGCAGCCGCAACATAAATTTAATGACAGGTTTTACTGGAATCGAAAACAACAAACTAATATTAGAAATGACAGATACCATAGATATAACAGTTCTGGAATCCAACAGAAAACCACAGTAATCGTTTTCATTTATCAAACAGATGCATATTGTAATATTTCAAAGGTAAAACATTAAAAGTGTAGCAGCTCCACTGAAGAGGGAGAAGAACTGGTTGTGAAATGGGGTTGGTTTATTAATTTATAGACGGCAATTAGCGAAATAAAATGTATTATTACTTAATTTGATACTATATGTATGTATCTAAGTTAACAAAGACGTTAAGTTTTCCTTCACCATGCAATAAGTTTAATTGGATTTATATTTATGAAGGCTGAACGAGACGTCCTACACACATTTTGATGAAACTTTTCTGGATCCGGCGAGAAGTAGGACTTATTAAAACAAAGGGTAGCGGTGTTAGAAAATAAAACAAATACTTTAAATAAGTTCAAATGACATCGTTAATAATACAGCTATCTCTACAAGAATAAATGGGAGTTAAAGGACTTACGGTGGTGGTTGTAGACAAGCTTCTCCGACAACATGCCGTGATTGTGGTCACCAGAAACCGACTGTGGAACAGAGTCGACATAATGCTACAATGTCAGTTTCTTCTCTTTAAAAATGCCTGGAGGAACTAAGAGTAGTTCGAGGAGTATCTATTGCGCTATGACAATAGAAATCAGGTTTCGTTATGTCAGTAGAAAATCGCTAAGGAAGCGAAATAGTTGCCGGAGACGGGGTTGTGTGTATCAAGTGTGAAGTAAGGTCACGCACCAAAGTCGCTGAGAAGACGCTTACCGCCGGAAGTGGATAGTGCGCAGGCGCAATTATCTGACACGCACCTTTAGCCTCCCACTTAGTTCTTGATTGCCCCAGCAGAGAGAAGCGCTTTCTACTTTTGGTGATTTAATTAAGAATCGAGCTGCAGTAGATTTGTAACATTTAAGCAAATTTTATTTTGTAATACAGGACAACTCTTACAAATAAACATTGGTATCCTAAGAAACTAGTGATAATATACGTCAATAGCAGACTATTAATAGTTTTTTAAGTATAAATCGGTTTACCTCGAAGAAGAGGAAAACATACAATATTACGAACGGGGTCCATCGTTGGAGAAATACTATTCTAAAACATTAGATTTTCCCTTTCTCTCGCCGCAAACCAATTTATTCTGCTTTTAAACTGCTTCTACTCACAAAAATTAGCTTTTCGATGTCTATCGTAGTGTAACAGTAATTTTCTGATACCGAATCTGCACCCATCTTTTGAATTCGTAGAGTTATTTCGCTTCACATATATCATCTTTAAACATGAGTCAAAAGATCTTTCGAATGTTGTACATTTAATAAAGCAGACAATAGAAATCAAAAACTGTACTGGTTGAAATTTAAGTAAGGGAAGGCATTAATTCTCATCGTGTGGATGTATGACAAAGAGTGGAGGCGCAATGGCCAAGTGGTTAGGGCAGCGAACTCGCGATCATAGGATCGCGGTTTCGATTCCCAGACCGGGCGTTGTGAGTGTTTATTGAGCGAAAACACCTAAAGCTCTACGAGGCTCTGGCAGGGGATGGTGGCGAACCCTGCTGTACTCTTTCTCTCACTCTTACTTCCTGTTTCTGTTGTGCCTGTAATTCAAAGGGTCAGCCTTGTCACACTGTGTCACGCTGAATATCCCACAGAACTACGTTAAGGGTACACGTGTCTGTTGAGTGCTCAGCCGCTTGCACGTTAATTTCACGAGCAGGCTGTTCAGTTGATCGGATCAACTGGAACCCTCGAAGTCGTATGCGACGGAGTGCCAACACATGACAATGTGCTTGTCTTGTATGCCAAAGTCTTCTATACCAAAGCCGATTTCGTGGATATTTTCTTTCATACCTTTTTCAGGAAAACGCTCAGTTTGATAATTTTAAAAAATGACTAAATTTCGAAAATGAATCAGTCGCACTTTACAATTAGCGCCTTCCCTATCAATTCTTTTACCTGTTTCAGTCATTTGACTACGGCCATGCTGGAGCACCGCCTTTAGTCGAGCAAATCGACCCCAGGTCTTCTATTTGTAAGCCTAGTACTTATTGTATCGTTTTCCTTTGCCGAAGCGCTAAGTGACGGGAATGTAAACACACCAGCATCGGTTGTCAAGCGATTGTGAGGGAGGGGGGGCAAACACACACACGCGACGGGCTTCTTTCAGTTTCCATCTACCAAATCCACCCGAGGCTATAGTAGAAGACACTTACCCAAGGTGCCATGCAATAGGACTGAACCCGGAACCATGTGGTTGGTTAGCAAGCTACTTACCACACAGCCACCCCTGCTACCTTGCACTTTCAGTTGGTGCAGTTTATTTCACTTCGTCTGCCATATTATATGTACAAAGTTAGAAAGATTGTCAAAAAGCTTTGTCTTGACTTGTCTTGGTCCATTAATTTCTGACAGAGGCACAGTAGCGCCTTCGTGACATATTGTACATCAGTTTTCTCCATCTGTAGCCATTATGTACAAAAACTCATGCCTTTGCTAAAGAATTACCATTCTTGAATGTACCTTCACCTTCTACTACCTTTTTATAAGGCACAAGGAGAAGATTCAGTCATGTGGTAACTTGATGCTGATTGGTTTTTTAATAGACCAATCACACAAAACTACTGTGGTTTGATCGTGATGTCTGGTTAGTTACCTTGCAGTTCAGTTTCGAACCACTGCTACAAGTCCATCATGAACAAGTCATTATAGTAGCTATTGAGAGAAGAAAATCTAAGTCTTCATGCTTGATGAGGTGGTCTTTTAACATGAGATTGAAGTAGCATGACTACCAATCGACCAAAGAAAACTCTACCCCCACCCTCATCTATGTCTCCTCTGTTTTGTATTTCTTGCGTATCTCAATTTATAAATACAATTTGGTGCAAAACTGCAATTTTCTGTTAGTCTTTCCACCACACAAACATGCCAGAACAACAATCGGCCAAAATCCTCTGATATATTGCAGCCATTGTTCGTTACTTGTTTGTTAATATTTTAGCTAACAAGAGAAAAGCAAAAGAAAGTTCTTAGTGTCTATATAGGGTAACTATTTCCAGGGAATTCTAGCTTGTGAAGGTCTCTTAGAGTGACTCATCATTTTAGTTTTAATTACAAACAAAATTCACAAGTAATTTTTTAATATATTCTTCGAGATATAGGTATTGGTTTCTAGCAGTTACTTTATAACAGTAATCCTTCGTTACAAAGTGTAAGAGACTTCTCTTCATAAATGTATTGCTTATTTAATTTTTCTATTCTAAATAATGCTTTCAAATGTTGGTACAAGGCCAGCAATTTTGGGGAGAGGGCATTAGTTGATACCATTCAACTCCAGTACTTTATTTTATTTACCTTGAAGGGATGAAAGGCAAAGTTGACATCAGTGGGAACACAAGGAAAATATTTAAAATCAAAAGGATTACATAATAAAATATTGTGCTCTTTTTTCATTTCTAAATAGGTGTGGAAAAAAAAAATTCAAAAACATTTCCTGTGTTCATGACTGTAACGAAGTAAAATTTATTAACACCACTTCCTTCTAAGGTATAACACCGGTGTCTTTGTTCATTGTAGTTTGCCCGGATTTAAGGAGAAAATAGTGACAATAATGGTCTCACAAGAATTTAATACATAACCTTCCATTAACAATGAAAAACAAATTCGAGAAAATTTTCTAATATGAAATTTACTCAATGTATACTTAAAAAAAAAACGTCAGCATTTTCTATGTAAAAGAATTTTTAACATAATATTATATGCTACTACTACTTTGAGGTCACCATTAAAAACAAATTATTTCTGCTCTCAATCTTAATATATAACACTAAGGATGTCTGTGTATTTGTCTGTGTGAATTCCTAAAACCTGAGAACTGTCCAACTGATTTCATTCAAATTTTACACATGCCTTACTTAGGGTCCATGCAGTGTCATGGGCCAAAAGAATTAATTCTGTCCCGTTACCTATTGGCATAATGATCATTGGCCAACTCCAGAGGTGACACTTTCATTTCCCCTTAGCCCTCATGTCACACAGTTGTTAATGATTATTTGAGTTGGGTGACGCCCTTCCAATTGCTGTAGATCCGTAATGCATCTTACAGTTCTGCCGGTTACCTGTATGGTGAGGAATCCTACATTGAGGAGTGGTAATGACTAGAGTAGGGTAGCTGACTGCTTATTGTGATCCTTTGTCTTTTTCCTTAGCTTTGTTCTCTTTTATAAACCTAGAGAACATTCACATATTTCTGATCTCAAAAAGAAATTTGAACATCATCATCATCATCGTTTAACGTCCGCTTTCCATGCTAGCATGGGTTGGACAATTTGACTGAGGACTGGTGAACCAGATGGCTGTACTAGGCTCCAATCTGATCTGGCAGAGTTTCTACAGAATGGAAATTTTGTTTACATTATAAAACACATAATGTTAGGTTTATACCACCCCTTGAGACCCAACTATACTCTAGCTGACAAAATAGAGTGTCTCATAAGTAATATAAGCGTCCTAAATTCAGTGGCCGCATTAATGAAGATGTTACATGTTAATTTAATGTGTTAAACTTAACTTTATTAACGTATATCGAATTATACATAGATATATATAAGATTTACACAAATATAAGAGTTAGAACTTGTGGCCCACCTGCGGAACTTTTTCTTATGAAATTTTTGCCCACCGCTCTGAAAAGTTTCCCCACCCCTGATTTAAAGGATCTACATGGTTTAAATATCCCAACTGCAGTTTCAGTGACTTAATCTTTGATTTGAATGTCCTCCTCAGTGAACAGACAAGAAATGGCTGTTAATGATATTTTAATGCAATCATTGTATTTACAAGAGATTATCTGATAGTTGATGTCAGCTGTCACTTATCAAGCATCAAGAGGGTCTTGTTTTTGAAATTCCTGAGAAAGAATTTGACCATTTGCTGACATATTGAAATTATAGTTAATTAAAAACACATTTAATGTGACATCAAAACACTAATGAAAAGTAATTATTAAATGCAGTAGTTAGCACAATGACTAATTTTATCTTAATTACCATTTAAAAGTGGATTGCAATAGTTACCAAGAGAGAAACTGCCCATATATTCTTGCACCCTCTATCCACCCATGCTCCCTGTTCTTCAGTCTTCACTTCTGTTTCCCTTCTACCTTGAAATTCCACACTGACACCTCTGTTTTATCTATTTTTCCAGCTCCACCCCCAATTACTCCCACATGCTCTTCTGTTATGTGAATTGCCATGAAGCTTCTCTGCCACAAGAAACCTGTTCTCTTTTGGCTCTTTCTCTCATACAGTAAAGCGGTTGGTGTTAGAAAGAGCATCCAACCATGCCAAAACAGATGACTGGAGCACAATGTAGTCCTTGGAAGCATCAGATTTTGTCAAACTGTGCAATCTATGCCAGTATGAAAAATGGTTGTTAACATGAGATGATGATGATGATGATGATGATGATGATGATGATGGTGGTGGTGGTGGTGGTGATAATGATGATGATGACGAAGTGCCAATATTGTTTTTATGATGTTCCCCTTCCTTCTTTGATAGAACTTCCTCAGGTAACTTTCCTAACGACTCCATGTCCTTGTTCACCTTGTCACATATTTTGTTGGTTTGTCTTCTTGCTTCTGTTTCTCAAAGCTTTTAGATCTCTTCCTGGTTTGTTTTCAATTTTTCTTGAGCTTCCTTATTTGGTGGATATTTATACTTTTTTTATACATACACACACACAAACATATATATATATATACATTACATATGCAGGCATACATCCATATATACCTACATGCAGGCATGCATACATACATACATTCATATATATATATATATATATATATAAATACATGTACATACATATATACTGACACATACACATACATACATACATGCACGCATATATATACACGCATACATACACATATATATACATATGAGAAGCATTGATATCCAGAAGACCCAAGGGTGGCAGGTAACGCTATGTAAGTGTTATGGAAGGACCATAGTTAAACTCTCGGTTCGATAACGATACAAATGAGGAGTCTAATGTGGGTCTTGTATGAACATGTATATGTTAAATAAAATAAGACAACAAAGCCAAGGCTGTGTGGAATTTTCAGGACATTATAAAGAGAAAGTTAGTCTTACAGCTGTTTCTGGGATATTAAGGGTATCCCTTCATCAGAGGCGATGTGAGATGGTTAAATAGGGGGAGATATTAGAGTTCAATATGAGGATTAATTTTGGAAAAAGATGAAAGTAAGGGGTATAGAGAGAAATAGGAGAATGAAAGTAGAAATAAAAATATATGTAGGATGTTATAGTTGCAGTTCCACGTGGCTCCAGCCAGTGGCACGTAAAAGTCATTGCCAGTGCTGCCTGACTGGCTTCTATGACGGTGGGACGTAAAAAGCACCATTCAAGTATGGTTGATGCCAGTGCTGCCTGACTGGCCCTCATGCTGGTGGCATGTAAAAAGCACCCACTACACTCTCAGAGTGGTTGACGTTAGGAAGGGCATCTAGTTGTAGAAACCTTGCCAGATTGGATTGGAGCCTGGTAGAGAGAGAGAGGGAGAGAGAGACTGACAAAGTGAGAGAGAGAAAGAGAGAGATGACAAAGGTATGACAGGGTGGGGTAGGAACCATACTCCCAAGTTACAGGGTGGTGCATATAGGGAGGTGGACCAGGAATTGAAGAGGGTGAGTTCACAAGACTTTTGAAAGGGTAGTTGGAGCTGGTGAATGTAAAGAGTGGGTATAGGTAGAGGGGGGGGTATAAGAAGGGTATGTTGTGGGGTAAGGGATTCAACAGGGACATTTTGTGTGTGAGGAAGAGAAGAATGTTCAGTATATCTCTGATCATCCATCTGTCTGTGTGTCTATGATTCAGATAACTGATGATGCACTAATTAAGAATTGGTATTTGTCTTCAAGTCACTTAATTTTCCTTTTTATTTAGTTGTCCATCATTCAATTACACTGACATTGGATTATCTAAATCTATGTCATTGGAACATTTTAGTCATGTGTGTTAGTTCAGTTTTTTCTTTTTGTTATAGGTGCGTGTGTGTGTGATAGATTCGTAAATATGTTTGTATGTGGCTGTGTAGTTAAGAAGCTTGCTTTGCAACCACTTCGTTTCAGGTTCAGTCTCTCTGCGAGGCACCTTGGGCAAGTGTCTTCCACTATTGCCTTGGACTGACTAATGCTGTTGTGTGTGTGCATGTACACACACACACACACACACACACTGCACAATAGTGGCGAGCTGACAGAAGTGTTAGCCCGCCGGGCGAAATGCTTATTTATTCATTCGTAACATATCCCTGCAGGTGGCTGAACTTCAATATGGTTTTTGCTGTGGAAATTTCGTCTTCAGAGAACAGCTTTTTCCTAGCAGACTGTATATTTTCTACTGATCCCTTTCATCCCACCTCCAGACGCAGACAGATGTATATACACACACATGTACTCTGATGAGTGCGTATAATATACATACGCACGTTCATATATACGTACATACACGTGTGTGTGCATACCCACACACACACTCATACATTCTTTCATACAAACACATATAACATATCATGATATAAAACTTCTGAAGAGTATATTGAGAAAATAGGCGAATAAAATGAGAATATTCACACAAGTTTGATGTGATGTACTAAGATGTATGTGTTGCTCGGACAACACCCTTTCTAGCCAAGCCGACACCAAAAAAATCGGGACTAAGGTTTTTCGGGCAACACTCAAGGAAAAGAGAATCAACTCTAACTAGAGTTACCGAACCCACTAGGTGTTGCCCGACCTGCCCGCTAGAGTGCAACAGCCCGGCCAAAATCCCGGATCCCCCCCACCCGGTATGTTTGTGAGAGAGAGTGAGAGATAGATAGATAGATAGATAAATAGATAGATCGATGGAGATAGATAGATAGATAGAAAGAGAGAGATTGTTGTTATTTAGTGCCAGGTCAGCTTTATCACGCAGACCATAGATTAAATGTGCACATCTCAGCGTTTTATCCAACTACATTTTCTCAGTTGCTACATTTATCCAATGTTTCCTTATTTTTCAAGTCTGTAGAATGAGAATTCTGCGATTTTGCTGTTATCTCTAGCAAGTCGACCAACCACCAATTCCCGCATTGCTTCTTTATAGATCTTATTTACGGATGCAGTAACTGTTGCTAGGTAACTAACAGGAAGTTAGAAATCACGTTTAGTTTGTTGACAATCTTACTGCAACAATAGAGGCGGGAGATAATGGAAAACAGTCTTGTGTTTTTGGACCATTCGGAATTCTACAACTTATTGCAGAAGTGTAAACGCTACCCTGCCCTTGCCGATCCTAATTATCTTTTATTACTGGGTAAGTATATTAATTTGTAGAAATGAAAAGTTGGAGTAAGAAGGAGAATTTGCTCGGAGCAGGTAACGTACTCTCAGTGCTACTGCTAATACCCCGTACATGTCTCATGATCGAGCTGTCGGCAACTAAACCGATAACCCAACCGTGCCTGCCTGGTAAGTAGGGTGGCTTTCGTTAGACATCCGACAGGACCAAAAACAAAACCCAATAAAGGACGGATGAGCTCAGTAGCGCCAAGAACCATGCAACAGTTGGGAATGAGAGACCCCTAGTCTTTGTTTAGACATCTGTCTAGGAGAAGGGAAATTCGGATGTAGCTACTGCAACTTAGTTTCCATTCAATGATGTAGATTACTTCTTTTTGGGCCAATGCATACGTTTAGAGAGTAGGATTAGCATTAGCTCACTTTAAAAAGCTTCAGGACAGGCATCACTTGATTCTTAACATCTCTATTTGCGTGTTACATGTGGTGTGTGCGTACGAGTAGATGTAATCGCCTTACCTCGGTTTTCCTTTCCTCGACTGCGAGTCTGTCTTGCGGTATCCGATCCTTGAAGCTTGCCCCGACCCAAAGTACACCAGGAATAGCAGCTGCCTCTCCCAAACCTAGACCGTCGCTTAACACGTCTTGTCCTGACCGCAGCCCCGTTCGAAAAGGGCACGAATCCCGATCGAGGCTCCCTCTGCCCTTTTTTCCCCTTCCGGTCAGCCTCCCCAGACCCTGACGTCATACCACACGCCACCCTGATCTTAAAGATCACGTTC
>NC_068986.1:116886604-116901730 GCF_001194135.2 Octopus bimaculoides
TCCTCCGGTTCCTCCAGCCACGCCCTTTTCACCCTGGTCAGTGCGTCCGCCCTGTTTCTTTCCGAAGGCACGAAAACCACGTTCAGCTTCAGTCCGAACTCGGCGATCAGCTCTCCCAGAACTCCTAGGCGGCGTTTCACCAACATCTCCGTGGCACCTTTCGTCCGGACTCTCTTCTCGCTGGTAATTACTGTTCCTACCCAGCTGACCACGGTGGCCGAATTGGTCGCGAAAGGCAAAGAGGTCTCCGTGAAAAATACCACAGTGGAATAAAGGTATGTATCAGCGTGGATGGTAAGCTCTCCGAACATCTGCTTGTTACATCTGGCCAAACGGGTTTTGGTCCTTACCAGGACTGACAAGTCACATCTCTGCTGTTCGTAATTAAGCGAACAATAGAAAAAAATTGTCAACTTTTATTATATTCATTATATATATTGTTTCCGGTATAAATTAATATTACCAAGAAATATTACCGGTCCCTGGCAAATTAGAAGAAAAAAAAAAACTGCCGGTACGCCTCATCAGATAGTTTGAGAAGCACTGATCTACAGCATTTTGATACTGTCAATCAAATATTTATGGACAGCCCATAACACTGAAACAGCCAATCAAATGTTTATATGTATCTCTTAAAACTAAACCTGTTGTATTCATTTCAGAGTCTTTTTGAACCAGGCTGTATGTGGTAAGAAGTTTGCTTTCCAACCACATGGCTCTTGGTTCAGTCTCACTGTGTGGCACTTTAAGCGTCTTCTACTATAGTCTCAAGCCAACCAAAGCCTTGTGAGTTGATTTGGTAGATGGAAAGTGAAAGAAGCACATTGTGTATCTCTCTCTCTCTCTCTCTCTCTCTCTCTCTCTCTCTATCTATATGTATATATATATGTGTGTGTATGTGTCAGTGTCTGTGTTTGCCCCCCATCACTGCTTGATAACTAATGTTGGTTTGTTTACGTCCTCATAACTTGGCAGTTTGGCAAAAGAGACCAATAGAATAAGTATTAGGGGTTGATCCATTTGACTAAAATTCTTCAAGGCACTACCCCAGTAAGTAAAAGACCATAACAAAAGAAGATAAAAGATATTGAAATCAAAACTACAAAATAATCTTTTCTGCTCTAGGCACAAGACCCGAAATTTTTGGGAAGGAGGCCAGTTGATTAGATTGACCCAGTATGCAACTGGTACTTAATTTATCGACCCCGAAAGGATGAAAAACAAAGCCAACCTCGTCGGAATTTGAACACAGAACGTAGACATATGAAATACCACAAGGCATTTTGCCTGGTGTGCTAACTTTTCTGCCAGCTCACCGCCTTCAAAGCCACAACATTGCTATTGAGAGAAACGGTGACTATGTTGAGAAGTAAAGGGATGTGATCCACAGAGGACCCGCTTCATTTTGATGTAGGATACATGTTCCTGTGTTGGTAATTATACCTGTCCTAAACAAAATGGCATTACTTTTTGATTCACCCTTGAACATTCGACTAAATCATTTGAATGCTAAAGGCTTAAATGTTCTTTGGCTGATTGGCTGTGAATATTATGTCTGTCAACTCTGAATACAAAAATATAAAAAAAATTGAAGGAGTAAATTTCATCATAGGCGCGGGAGTGGCTGTGTGCTAAGAAGTTTGCTTCCCAACCACATGGTTCTGAGTTCAGTCCCTCTGCATGGCACCTTGGGCAAGTGTCTTCTACTATAGCCACAGGCCAACCAAAGCCCTGTGAGTAGATTTGATAGATGGAAACTGAAAGAAGCCCGTTTTGTATATATATATACATGTATATATATATATATATATATATATATATATATATATATATATATATATATATATATATATATACATGTATATCTATATATATATCTATATATCTATTAAATGACTCCGTCAGTCACGAATGACCATGAGTGCACCTAAGAGTTCCCTTCTGAGGTACAAGTCTGGGCGGAAAGTTGCCTCACTGGCGAACGCACGACCTAGGGTTGTTTTTATGGAAGACCAACAGTCACCCATGCATACCAGCATCCCCTCTCTATGCCACCGATGCTACCAAAGGGAAAGGCAGAGGCCGATACACCTTGGCACTAGTGACGTTGTAACTCATTTCTACAGTTGCGTGAAGTGGAGCAACGTGAAATAAAGTGTCTTGCTCAAGAACACAACACGCAGCCCGGTCCAGTACATATTTGTTTTAGCCTGGTACTTGTTTTTATTGGTCCCTTTTTTGCTGAACTGCTAAGCTATGGGGATGTAAACAAACCAACACTACTTGTCAAGTGGTGCTGGGGCAACAAGCACAAACACAAAGACACACACACACACACACACACACATGTATGTGCGTATCTTCCAGTTTCTGCCTATCAGACCCACTCAAGAAGCTTTGGTTAACCTGGGACTGAACCTGGAACCATGTGGTTGGGAAACAAACGTTTTACCAAACACCCACATCTGTGTCTATATAAATACAAAGTTATTTTAATAAATTCATTAAGGTTTAATACCTTAATGAAAATCACAACCCCTACGATTTTCCATTTCGTTCGTTCGTTCTTTCCTTCGTTCGTTCCTTCCTTCCTTCCAACAAGGTTAGTGAATGATTAACGAATATTTTTGACTGTGAAAGGTCAAATAAACTGGGACGATGTCTAATCTTTGTCTACCCTACTTATGGCTGATAAATAACTTCAATATAAATTTGATTGGAATCCAGATGTTTTTTTTTCTTCTACCTTTTGCATGGCAATAGGTAGAAAGCGTGGTCTGGTGGTTAGAGTGTTGCAATCATGATCTTACTATCATGGTTTCGATTCCTGGACCAGGCAGTGTGTTGTGCTCTTGAGCAAAACACTTCATTTCACATTGCCCCAGCTCACTCAACCGTAAATGAGTTCCAGCAATAACTGCAAAGTTAACCCTGCTACAGACTGACATTCCTTTCAGTGGTGGGTGCCATTATCTCAGTCACTTATACATCATGAAAGCCAGGTTAAGTTCTGCCCTTATGATCCCTAGGGCATCATGGCAGACCTAAATAAGTGACTGTTGCATGTACCTGCATAAACTTTCCTGGCATTATTTATTGAATATTTATTTGCATGCCAGGCAAAACACTTAGCAGCATTTTGTCTGTCTTTACGTCCTGAGTTCAAATTCTGCCGAGGTCGACTTTGCCTTTCATCCTTTCAGGGTCGATAAATTAAGTACCAGTTGCATACTGGAGTCAATCTAATCGACTGGCTCCCTCCCAAAAATGTTGGGCCTTGTGCCTAGAGTAGAAAAGATTATTTATTGAATTAAGAAGGTGGAGAGCTGGCAGAATCGTTAGCACACTGGGCAAAGTTCTTAGCAGCATTTCATCCATTGCTACATTCTGAGTTCAAATTCCACTGAGGTCACCTTTGCCTTTCATCCTTTCGGGGTTGATAAATTAAGTACCAGTGAAACTCAGGGGTCAGTGTAATCAATTAGTCCCCTTCTCCAAAATTCAGGCCTTGTGCCTTCAATAAAAAGGATTATTTATTGAATTAAGGTAATGGGATGACTGCACAATAATTAGGTACAGATATTTTGAGTTCAAATCCTAGAGGAATCTGTTTCTTTGCTGATCTAATCCAATTATCTGTTCCCATCCCCCTATAAATCTATGAAACCATTCCAATGTTTGTGGATCATTATGAATGTGTTTCAAATATTTACAGCAAATTGTTATTTTCTACAAGTTAGCTCGGATTGATCAGAACTTTGCTCAAAGA
This sequence comes from Octopus bimaculoides, assembly GCF_001194135.2. Taxonomy (NCBI): domain Eukaryota; kingdom Metazoa; phylum Mollusca; class Cephalopoda; order Octopoda; family Octopodidae; genus Octopus; species Octopus bimaculoides. The sequence continues at coordinate 116,890,374 of NC_068986.1, forward strand.
CATTCCATTTTTGATGTCAGATGCTTGGGTGAAAAACCAAAAAGAAAAAAAAAAGGGTGTAGACATAGCTGTGTGGTTAAGAAGTTTGCTTCACACCCATGTGATTTCAGGTTCAGTCTCACTGCAGGGCAAGTGTCTCCTACTACAACCTTTTAACCCTGCAATGAACTGGCATCCCATTCAAAGGGGTTGTTCTGATCCCAGTCACTAACAGGCCATGGGAACTGGGTAACTGGCCTCATGAAACTTAGGGCTCAATAATAATAATAAGTAACAAAGTATATCTTAAGATTACATTATCTAATTGAAAGCAGAAAAGGGAAATTCAGCTGCTATTTCTAGCAAGCTGAGCGATCATGGAAGACAGTTATAGTGGCCTATATAGTGGGAGGAAGTAATTGAGTTACAGGGAGAGGAAGATGTGTCAGCTGTTGAAATTCTGTTCTGAAGGGAATGTAGAGAAGACAGATTGGTTGTGTCACAGACAATGTCTCTGGTGGTTTTGGGAAGTGTTATGGAGACTGTGAATAATACTGGAATTTCTAGAATGAAGAAGGATGGAGCCAAGCTTCTACTGTTTCATGATGAATGATATTTCCATTTTTCTGTTAATATATATATATATATATATATACATATATTAGAAGGGCAGCGAGCTGGCAGAAACGTTAGCACGCCAGGCGAAATGCTTAGCAGTATTTCGTCTGCTGTTACATTCTGTCTTCATCCATATGCTTCACATGACCAAACCAGTGCAGTTTTCTCTCTTGTAGTTTGCTTATCTTCATTAGAAATTCTAACAAAGTCACCTGGCAACTTATTCCTTGTAAAGGTTTAATAAATATGTACCCTCCTGAACTAGATATGAAAACTGGCATGGATTTATGTGTGTGTGTGTGTGTGTGTGTGTTATGGTCACCTTGCTTTGATGTCTTGTGATAGCTGTAAACAACTGTTGCAAGTCACACAAGCGGTGTCCCTCATTTCCAGTCTTCTGCGAAAACATGTCTGGCCACGAGGGGGAAATATCACCTTATCTGGTCACAGAAAAAAACCTGCCACAACAAATTCTGCCTTATCCATGCAAGCATGGAGAAGTGAGCATTAAGAAGAAGAAGAAGAAGAAGAAGAAGAAGATGATGATGATGATGATGATGACGATGCTATGTATGTATGTCTTTTAAATTGAATGGCCATCATGGTTCTTCCACAATGCAATATGTTTTAGTTTCTACACCACATGATCTCTGAACAATTCACTTGCCAAACAGGTATAATTCTGAAATAATGGTTTTTCTGAGGAAAATGTTTCTACAAAAACCTTTGTTATGGTCTAAAAGAGATATTGATAAGTTCTGCTGATATAAAATGCAAACTGCTGTGTGCTCATTATTTCATAATGGCTATTTGAGAAGTCAGTGAATATGAGCTGCAAGTTAATATATCTAAAAAATAAATACACAAATGTTGATTGTGATTGCTAAATATAGAAGTCCTGCATAATTTAGCAAGATAAACAGTGGATTTATTTATCAGCTTGACACTAGAGATATTTATTACTAGTTCTTAACAAATTATCTGATAGGGTTGCATAGAACAGAACTGAAAACATCTCCTGTAACATGTAACAAGTGTGTATTTGTTTTAGTGTTGTTGTTTAGCCCCAGGTCAGATCTTATCAATCAGTCAAAAGCATTCCAGTAATGATTACCCTGACATTATTATTATTATTGTTCAGTAGTTTTATTTTTATAACGTGCTTTCACTTCACTACCGAGCGCAGCTCTGTGCGCCTTGGGTATGTGCTGTGGTTTGCTGTGATGCTCTTATGGTTACTGTATTGAAAGTGTTTTGCGTAGGATGTGTGCAGTGCCCAGTAGTGCAATTTTCTGTATGTTATATATATTTGTAAGTCCTGATGTTTTTGTTATGTATTTGTCTGAATATTTTTTTATTATACCTAAGGCACCTACTATGATAGGAATTGTTTCTGTTTTTAGATTCCACATTCGAGTTACCTCTATTTCCAGGTCTTTGTATTTTGAAAGTTTTTCCATTTCTTTTATTACTATTATTATTATTATTATTATTATTATTATTATTATTGCCTTTGCACAGCTTCTAATGCTGGAGATGTACTACAGTGTCAGCTGTTCACTAACACCTCATATTTTTCGAGCACCTTCCGGAGTATTCGAGCGGTTCCAAACAGTGCTCTTTTCTGCAAGTGCTCCACCCTTATTGCAGCCTCTATTTGTTCCATGTACTTCTCAAGATTTTTACTCACTGTTCCCAGGGCTCCGACAATTATTGGTACTACTACCACCTTTTTCATCGACCACAACTGCTTAACTTCTCAAGCTAACCTGTCATATCTCTCGACTTTTCTTTCTTCCTTATCACACACCTTGATGTCAGCTGGGCATGCTATATCTATGATCCAGCATAGTTTGCTTTCTGGCGGCGTTGGCATCATTGTTGTCAATAACAGATCACCAAAGGTTTCAAGTGACTCAAAGAGACACTACTCCCCTTAGAATGTGAACTGTACCCAACAAGGCTGTCTTCTGGATCATTTTGAGCCTGACAGCAGCTCCCATATTCTTAATATGTTTTTCAAAGCTCTTGGAAACTGTTCCTAATGCTCCAGTTACCATCGGTATCACCATTACTTTCCTCATGCCTTATTATTATTATTGAGTGAGAGAGCATTGCATGCCATCAGGTGTAGTTTACCTAGGACTATGCCATCCAATGTGTCATTTTTATGACTGTAGGATGTAGTTAGAGGCAGTTTTAACTACTTTTTCTTACAAGCGGAGTGAGCACATAGCGGCTATCCCATTGGTTCATTGTTAATATCCAAGATATTAATGGTTAATCTGATCTTCATTTTGCAGATACAAGAAAAGAGGATGATTATCATGAAAACCATATAATCACAGCAAGAAGAATTAAAGAGGTAGGATTAAGATTAATAATACCTGTAACTAACATGGAGTGGAATGGGGGATAGTTAGCTGGTGTACTGGAGGTGCAGTTGCTTCCCTATTCTTTCTTTTATTTGAATCCCTAAATTCCATCTCACTCATCCCTAAATTCTATCTCACTCATCCATTGGATTCATTCGGATGTATCATCCATTTAGGGATGTTCCACATCGGATTTGGGCATGATGTATGGTACCTTGGCAAGTGTGTTCTGCCATAGCTTCAGATTGACCAATACCTTGTTAGTGGAATTTGGTAGCTAGAAATTGTATGGAAGCCACTCATGTCATCAATATTTTAATGTAGACTTTTCCAGATTTGCATGAAAGAGAGGCATTGAGCCAGATTTGCTGATGGTATACAACCTCTTTAGTGTTGGTGCCATGAAGAAAGCATCCAATCCATTCTGTAAAGGGGTTGGTGTTTGGAGGGGAATCCACCCATAGAAACCATGCCAAAAATGAGACGTTGGAGCAAGATGTGGTCCTCCAACCGAATGAATTCTGTTGAACCACTCTACACATGTCAACATAGAAGACAGATGAAAAATGCAGCTGCTGTTGTTGCTGTTACTGTTGCTGCTGCTGCTGCTGCTGATAATGATGACGATAATATAATGATGTTGACGAGGTAATAGTAATGATGCTGGTGGCTAAGTAGTTGTTGTTTAGCCCAGGGTCACTTCTGTTTGAGTATTATAGCCATGGTCATGCCATTTTTGTCTTAAACACAATAGGATGGGACTTACTGATAATTTGGCTGCTATTTCTTGCAGACCTAGCAGCCACATTGTGACACCCCACCACCCACTTAGTCTTTGGCTTGAGAAAGTGGAAAAGCAATGATGGTGATCATTATTTACATTATTTACATTTGACGGATATTTGTCCTCATCTTGTTTGTTGTTAACACGTTTTGGCTGATATACCCTCCAGCCTTCATCCAGTATTAAGGAAGGATAGGAAAATATTAGATTTATAAGCCCTAAAATTCACTCCATAATTGCCTACGGGCATATGGCGTAGAGGTTAAGAGCGCAGGCTACTAACCCCAAGATTCTGAGTTTGATTCCAGGCAGTGACCTGAATAATAATAATGATAATAATAATAATAATAATAGTAATAGTAATAGCAATAGCAGCAGCAGCAGTAACAGCAGCAGCAGTGACAGCAGCAATTACAGCAACAACAACAACGTCGAAAAATATCTTAGGAATGAGAACCCAGGTTTGAAATTTTCCCAAAACACCTGATGAAGGCTGGAGGGTTATATCAGCTGAAACGTTGTGTTAACAACAAACAAGATGAGGACAAATATTGTCAAATGTAAATAATGTAAATAATTCCTCATCTCTTAAATATAGTGATGGTGCGAAGGATGATGTATGAATTAACATAGATTAGTCACTGCTTAGTATTATGTTTTCTTGTTCTAACTGTAGGATGAGACTCTCAAAATGTTGATACCTTATGATGCTGAATTAGAGTGTAAACAATATGTTGTGGTCTATGATAGCAACACCAGCTCACTCAGTGAGAAAGGTAAGTGGCACCGACAACTGATCTTCAACAGTTTGGTAAAGTTAAGAATGCTAATCAAGAAGAATTGATAGTTGAGAATCAGGTTAGTTCCCTAATCAGTTGTTAGATATAAACCAGGTGAAGACACCAGCTGTTGCTCTTTAAGAATCAGATAAAAACCATAGGCACAGGTGGTTAGAAGCTTGCTTCCCAATCACATGGTTTCGGATTCAATCCCACTGTATGGCACCTTGGGTAAATATCTCTTGATATAGCCTCAGGCCAACCAAAACCTTGTGAGTGGATTTTATAAATATATATATATATATATATATATATATATATAATAACAAAGTGTAAAATCAATGATGATTTTACCAGGTAGCCAGTGCGGAAAATTAAAAAAACTTTTAGGTAAATTTTAAAAATTATTTTATAATTATATACATAATTATAACAAGGGATCAACTTAAAGCATCACCATGCACTGCTAAAAATAGACGTTAGATCCTTTTTTTTTACCTTAAAATTTTAAGATAGTAAAAAAAGCGAAGAATTGAAAATGTAATCAATAGGTAGGACTACATACTTTAGTATTCAGTTGACATTCCCTTTGCAGTTTCTAATTCAGAAATTCTTTTTGGCATTGAACTGATGAGCTTTGTCATTGTCTCTTGTGGAATTTCTGCCCACCTTTCATGCAACAATCGAAACAATTCATCTTTAGATTTAGGTTTCTGTTGAATTTTTCGTATAGCTCTATCTAGTATGCTCCAAAGATTTTCAATTGGGTTCATGTCAGGAGATTGGCTCGGCCAAGGAAGTTTTTTGATCCCATTTTCAGTCAGCCATTGTTGATTCCTTTTTGCTGTGTGGCATGGAGCCCCATCTTCCATGAATAAAAACTCATTTTTCATTGTGTTATCGTGTGAATACATCGGAAGTAATCCTTGCTTAAGTATTTCCATGTATTTTTCAGAGTTTATGGTTCCAACACATTCAGTCAGCTCAGAATCAAATTTTTGATTGGGAAGCCTCCAGACCCAAACATGTCGACTGTCTGATAATAATGCAAATCTGGATTCATCTGAGAAAATCACTCTATCCCAAAATGAACTGAATTTTTCTGACATCTCTTTAGCCCATTTCTTTCTTTTCATGATATTAATTGGTTGAAGGAGAGGTTTTCTTCTAGCTGCTCGTCCATTATACCCAAGCTTATGCAGATATGTAACACACGTTTTTGGACTAACTTCTAGCTGTTTTGCTATGTGAGAAGCCTTCGAACAGGGTTGGATTTCCACAATTCTCTTCAAACAGCGAAGCTCCCTTTCTGAGTGCCCAGGTCGGCCGGGACGAGAATCCGTTGATTCTTTTCCTTGGCTTTTGAATTGCACTATAATTCTATTAACAGTAGCAAGAGGAGTTTGAAGATTTTCGACAATTTTTCACTGGCTAAGACCAGCCTCAGATTGTCCAACAATACGACCTCTTTGAAAATCTGACAGACCTGCTGAATTTTTTGTGCGTGGCATGGCTACTCTTCGCAAATGTTTAACATAAGGGCACCTGCATTGAAAAGGAATAATTAAGCTGTAAATTCTACACTGTTGAAATCATATTAAGACGCTTAGATCAGAAATTTTGAAAATTAAAGGTGTCTATTTACTTCCTGCATGTCTGTGTATATAATATCAGATATAGTTAGAAGTAACTATCTTTATGATGAATCTGAGAAGCTGAGTATTTAAGAGTTTGGTAGCAAAAAGACTATTAAAGTATTAAACCATGGGGGACGTTTCTATGTGATTGCTTCACCTGCTAGAAGTAACAGTCAAATGTCCTACATATCAAAGCCTTTAATATCTGAAGAAAAATAAAAAGCAATAAAAAGTCATGGTTTGAAAGCGTTTAATAACTGGTTTACTGGATCAGAGTTGATCTGAGGCAAAACAACATCAATAGCTATGTTGTCATTAAATATAAAGAAACTAATAGAGTGTAAAGAATGCTGGTTGTGGTTTTGTTAGAAATTTCTATCTGTACGAACAAACGCACATTTCTTCAAAGTAAATTAAAAAAAAAAAAGAATATTTGTATTACAAATAGTTTTTGTCAGGTTAAAATTTTATGCTACCGTGGAAGAAAAACTGGTATGGCTGGTAAAAGTGCGAGTGTATTTAACCTTTCTCGAAATTGCTGTTTGGGGAATTTATATTAAAAAAAAAAAAAAAGAAATACGGAGCAAAACAAGTCTAAGGGAAGTAACTCTTATAACAATGCTTTTTTTTTTTCCAATAATTTTTTCTCGACCTGAAATTTTAAAGAAACGGGCCTAGTGGATTACATCGACCCCAGTACTTGACGTAAAGACGGACAAACTGTTGCTAAGCATTGCGTGCTAACAATTCTGCCAACCCGTCGCCTTATTTAATAATAATAATAATACTTTCTATTCTAGGCACAAGGCCTGAAATTTTATGGGTGTGGGTTACTTAATGGCATTGACCCCAGCATTCAACTGGTTCTTGTTTCATTGATACCAAAAGAATGAAAGGCAAAGTCGACCTCGTCAGAATTTGAACTCAGAACATAACGCTGGAAGAAATGCCGTGAAGAATTTTGTCCTGCGTGCTAACAATTCAGCCAGCTCATCACCATATTTCATCATCATCATCATTGTTTAACGTCTGCTTTCCATGCTGGCATGGGTTGGACGGTTTGAGTGAGGACTGGCAAGCCAGGAGGCTGCACCAGGCTCCAATCTGATCTGGCAAAGTTTCTACAGCTGGATGCCCTTCCTAACGCCAACCACTCCGAGTGTGTAGTGGGTGCTTTTTACATGCCACCGCCACCATAGCCAGTTGGGTAGCACTGGCATCGACCATGCTCGAATGGTGCTTTTTACATCACACCAGCTTTTTACATGCCACTTTATTGTACACAGTACTCAGGTGCACTACAACTCCTCAGAAAAGGTTAAAAGGGGTACAGAAAGCAGCCCTAAGTAAAATAAAGAAGAAAGAAACAGGAACGGTAGATAGGCAGGTTAGGAGTAATATTGGTAAATTCCAGGAAGCATGGAGTTTTTGGAGGAAGCAGTGTCCTGACAAGTAACAACTGATATGGGGAGTTTGTTCCATGTTTTGACAATTCCAAGTGTGAAAAACCAAAGAAGAAATCTGTAAGTCATAGTTACCGTGCTGTGTTGTTAATTTTATAAACATATCCACAAGTGGTTGAGGCATCGAATTAAAAACAGAACTAAAGACATTGTTGGAAAGCTGGTGGATAATCTTGTGAGTGTGGAGGCGCAATGGCCTAGTGGTTAGGGCAGCGGACTCGCGGTCATAGGATCGCGGTTTCGATTCCCAGACCGGGCGTTGTGAGTGTTTATTGAGTGAAAACACCTAAAGCTCCACGAGGCTCCGGCAGGGGATGGTGGCGAACCCTGTTGTACTCTTTCACCACAACTTTCTCTCACTCTTACTTCCTGTTTCTGTTGTGCCTGAATTTCAAAGGGCCAGCCTTGTCACACTGTGTCACGCTGAATATCCCCGAGAACTACGTGAAGGGTACACGTGTCTGTGGAGTACTCAGCCACTTGCACATTAATTTCAAGAGCAGGCTGTTCCGTTGATCGAATCAACTGGAACGCTCGACGTCGTAAGCGACGGAGTGCCAAAATCTTTTGAGTAACCAAGTCAACTGCTAGACACTGGAAGGAAACAAGAAAGAAGCCCATCATAAATACATACACAGAATGTGTGTTCTTTTCTATTTTTAATCATTTGAAATATTTCTGTGAGGAAGGAGCTGGTTTTTAACAATGATAGAACTTGCATTCTTAACTTGAGAAAAATCTTACATATTTTTACTGTTCTGCTTATTTTACTGTATTTGTAATGTGTGAGTTAGGGGCTGATTTCTTTTCCTGGAAAAATCTTAGCTTATCTAGACTGACAGTTAGGCTTTTACTTACAAAACCAAGCGCATTACTCATTATTGGTATAAAGGTGAATTTATAATCTGGATATAGATCCTGGAGGTTTTGAAGTGTTTGTTTGTTTGTATGTATGTATGTATGTATGTATGTATGTATGTATGTATGTATGTGTGTGTATGTATGTATGTATGTAAGCTGGTGTTCTTACAATTGTAATCTAATGAACATCAGCTAACAAGTAGTTCTATGTAATTACTTGACCTACGAATAATAGCAGCTGAATCTTTCTCAAATCACACTTCACCATATCTAAAAAGGGCACATTAGATAATGTAATTCTAGGTAGACTATGAGTGGAAAATTTAGCTCATAACCTCCAGAATGTTCTTCACCCTCCGTGTTTCACTCAACAAAGAACAGTCCCTTTAACAATTACAGGTCCTTTCTTGGATTTTGCTTTGTTGTTATGGAAAACAGGGAGCAAATATAAAGTGAAAATCCTTAAAGGTAAGCATGCGTTCCTTACATTTTTTAAAATTAAGGAGTTAATTGAATGAATTGTTATATAGTAATTTCAATTAAGAACTGAAGTATCTGTGTAATTAGTAAATAAAAGGTGAAAGAAATTAACTAATGAAGTGCATGTTTTCTTGATTAATAAAAGATGTTTAATTATTTAATAATATGCTGGGTTTATATTTAACTAAAAGTGTTTGAGTAATTAAAGATTTGTTTTATTGACTAATGAAAGTTATGTTTAAAAGATTAATGAATGATATATTTAGTTGATTAACATGTTGGCTCCCACATGTCATGCTGGTGGGTCAGGATGGTATGTTAGTAAGTCCTACATGACCCACCAGTGGGTCGTTATTCAATTTCTTTCCTATGGGTTTTCTCAGAGCTGGAATGCTGTGATTGTCTTCATTTGTGCTTTTGCTATACTAAGAGAACAACTTTTTATACATTCATTTATTCTTTTATTCTTTTACTTGTTTCAGTCATTTGACTGTGGCCTTGCTGGAGCACCGCCTTTAGTTGAGCAAATCGACCTCAGGACTTATTCTTTGGATGCCTAGTACTTATTCTATTGGTCTCTTTTGCCGAACCGCATCGGTTGTCAAGCGATGGTGGGGGGACAAACACAGACACACAAACACACACACACACACACACACACACACACACACACACACACACACACACATATATATATATATATACATATATACGACGGGCTTTTTCAGTTTCCGTCTACCAAATCCACTCACAAGGCTTTGGTCAGCCCGAGGCTATAGTAGAAAACACTTGCCCAAGGTGCCACGCAGTGGGACTGAACTCGGAACCATGTGGTTGGTAAGCAAGCTACTTACCACACAGCCACTCCTGCACCTATAATAATTTTTTTTTTTCGTTTTTCTTCTGATTTCACCATGTAATGAACTAAAATAAACGATTGAGTATTGAAAAAAATTTATTTGCCATTGAAACAAAAATAGTTCTTTTTGAAAATAAATGGTAGATTTTCCAATAGAAACAGAAGTGAATGAAAAATATTTTACTTGCCATGGAAACCAAAATAGTTCATTTTGAAAAGATTTTGAGATCTTCCAGTAGAAAATACCCATCTGGTATTTAGAATGTTATGTGAACTAGGGTGGACATCATCATTGTTTAACGTCCGCTTTCCATGCTGGCATGGATTGGACGGTTCGGCTGGAGTCTGGGAAGCCAGGAGGCTGCACCAGGCCCCAATCTGATCTGGCAGTGTTTCTACAGCTGGATGCCCTTCCTAATGCCAACCACTCCAAGAGTGTAATGGGTGCTTTTTACGTGCCACCAGCACAGGGGCCAGTCAAAGCGGCACTGTCATTGGCCACATTCGGATGGTGCTTTTTATGTGCTATCGGCACAGGGTCACAACTACAGTTTCCATTTGATTTGATTTTGACATGGGTATATAAAACTACCTATGTGATCCTTGCCTCGCATATGGTATAGTGTAAAAATACGATGCCACTCATGTCAAAATTAATTAAGATATCATATTGGGACCCGGGGATGAAACAAAATGAGGCTTGAGAGCCAACGTGTTAATGAAAGATGAGTTTTATTGATTAATGAAAAATGAGTTTTATTGATTTATGACAGATGAATTTTAGTGATTAGTGAAAGTTGTGTGTGTGTTGTAGGTTTTATTGATTAATGAAGAATTTAATTAATGAAAGACATGTCTTATTGACTAATGAAAATGAAAAGTTTATTTGATAATTAATCCTTTCTGCTATAGACACAAGGCCTGAAATTTTGGGGGAGGGGGTGAATTGATTATATCAATATCAGAGCTTGTCTGGTACTTAATTTATCGACCCCAAAAGGATGAAAGGCAAAGATGACCTCAGCAGAATTTGAACTCAGAATGTAAAGTCAGACTTTTGTCTGTCTTTACATTCTGAGTTCAAATTCCACTAAGCATTTTTCCCATGCTAATAATAATAATATTAATAATAATAATAATAATGATAATAATCCTTTCTACCAAAAGCACAAGACCTGAAATTTAGGGAGAGGAGACTAGTCGATTATATCGACCCCAGTGTTTCACTGGTACTTAATTTATTGACTCCAAAAGGATGAAAGGCAAAGTTGACTTCGGCAAAATTTGAACTCAGAATGTAAAGACAGACGAAACGCCGCTAAGCTTAAAACCAATCATTTCTTTGATTGCAAGAAAAACATTGATAAATGCTCTGTTATAATTCCAGGTGGATATGAAGACTTCTCAGCTCACTATCCCTTCTTGCGTTCAAAGAAGATTATGTTCACTCAGAGGGTAAAGAATTATTTTTACATTTTCTCGCTTATAGAGTTCTTGTATCTTTGATGATGACATTGTCTAC
>NC_068986.1:116901902-116904402 GCF_001194135.2 Octopus bimaculoides
AAAAAAAACTTTGCCACCTCTCCCCATTCTCCCCTCTTCTGCCTCCTTCTTCTTCTTCTTCTTCTTCTTCTTCTTCTTCTTCTTCTTCTTCTTCTTCTTCTCCCCTCCTCCTCCTCCTCCTCCTCCTCATTATCATCCTGGAAATGATTGATACCATTTGTCTGACAGTGTTACTCCGACCATCTTGCAATATATTGGTATCTGTATCATATTTCTAGTCAAGTGAGATGTTGTAATATGCTCCAGTATTGAATCTAAATTGTAAGCCTATGCTTGGCACAATTAACCTTATGGTCAGAATTGTCACAAGATTAGCAGAATTGAAAAGTAGAATCACCAATATCAAGTGGTCCAAGAGTAAACAAGCCACTCAGCGGATCACCCTACAATAGGAACCTAACCATCAACATAGCTAAGAATTTTCTGTCCCATTAATTACTCATTTCCCAGCCTCATAAATATCATAAGCTCTTTAACAATAACAACCTAAAAGTGAGTTATAGTTGCCTGAATAGTAACAATTTCCATGCCTCACATTACAATGTATGATGATGCATACCCATCTACCCCCAACCCCAGTAGTAAGCTTACAATGGCAGAACATTCCATATTTATTGACTTAAATGATCCTGCCTCTCTAATGCCAAAATCATCATCATCATCGTTTAACGTCCACTTTCCATGCTGGCATGGGTTGGACGGTTTGACTGAGGACTGGTGAGCTAGAGGCTGCATCAGGCTCAATCTGGTTTGGCAAAGTTTCTACAGCTGGATGCCTTTCCTAACGCCAACCACTCTGAGAGTGTAGTGGGTGCTTTTAAGTGTCACCGGCACGAGGGCCAGTCAGGCGGTTCTGGCAATGATCACACTCACACTCAAAAGGTCTTTTACATGCTACCTGCACGGGAGCCAGTCTGGTGGCACTGGCAACGAACACACTTGAATGTTGTTTTTCACGTGCCACTGCCACATGTGTCGGTACGGCAACTCTGACAACGATCATGCTCAAATGGTCCTTTTCACATATCACTGACATGGGAGCCAATTTGTGACCTTGGCAACGATCATGCTCAGATGTGCTTTTAGCATTCCACTGGCATGAGTGCCAATTGGGTGGTACTGTCATTGGGCACATCAGCGATTTTGGTTTGTTTATTGCTCTGTACTTTTGTTTCATATTTATTTCATTGATGTAGTAAGGGACAAAATGTAAATTGATTTTGATATGCAGGGAGATAACCCAGATGGAATAAACCAGATGGAATTAAATCCTGAAAGGTTGTTTCATTCAGTAGTGCACTGATTTTCCTTACCCAATGCCAATACACACACACACACACACACACACACACACACACACACACACACACACACACACATACACACACACATGTATGTATGTATGCACATACATGCACACGCACATACACACACAGTCATACACACAAACAGTTATGCACTCATACCCACCTCCTAGCCACACACACACACACACATTACATATTTTTCCATTTACTTCCTCACACTAATACAATTACACATAGGTGCACAAACAATTGCACTCATACTTCCTCAAATGCATGCTTGCAGACACACCTGGATAGTTGCACATGCACACACATGTACACACACACACTTGCATACACAGTTGCACACACATATGCACAACACTGTTGCATCTAGATTTGCACATAAACACTCACTTGCACACACACACACACATACACACACATGTATGTATGCACACGCACACACACACATACACACACACTTATACACACAAACAATTATGCACTCTTACCTATCTCCTAGCCACACACACACACACACACGCACACTTGTATACACAGTTGCACACACTGTTGCATACACATACTTGCACATAAACACTCACTTGCACACACACACACACACACATAGCACACACCCACATGTGCATACACACAAGTGCACATGTGTTTTCACTTCCTGTTGTTACCCTAACAACATCAATGATCCTCAGTAATCCATTCAATGCAATCTATAACAACTGGATCAATAATGACCTGGGGCTCAGTAACAACAACAACAACAACAACATTTCAATGCAATAGATTATCCTGTAGACTTGAACATTTAAATGCATCAATTGTGAGATAATCTCCCTGGCAATCTTCTGGTTGTATTCACTAATCTCTCTTCCCATGACCTCTCCGGACAGATTTAGTTTCTAGTTTTTTACTTCCTCAGGTTCTCGGTGTTAAGAGCTTAACGAAGCATCTTTGTGTCCAATTTTTACATTAGTGGAGAGTATACATGCCACACCCATGTAGGCACAGGTGTGGCTGTGTGGTAAGGAGTTTGCTTACCAACCACATGGTTCCGGGTTCAGTCCCACTGCGTGGCACCTTGGGCAAGTGTCTTCTAGTCATGGACTTCATACAGCTGATACATTGAAACAGTGGAAATCTTTTATGGTGCAAGAGTGGCTGTGTGGTAAGTAGCTTGCTTACCAACCACA
>NC_068986.1:116906902-116909613 GCF_001194135.2 Octopus bimaculoides
CTTTCTTCCAGTGTTCTACGATACTTCTTGTTAATTTAATTTAATAAAAAACAAAATTTCTTGGGTCTTTGTGGAGTTGTATAAAGATTAGCAGTTTTGTTTTTAAATCTGCATTGCCTGTCAGGCAGCACTGGCATTGAGTGTGCTTGAATGGTGCTTTTCATGTACCACTGGCACAGGTGCCAGTCAGGCAGCACTGGTATCGGTCACAAATATAAAGTGAAATTGTAGTTGTGGATGATGCCAGTGCCGACTGACTGGTACCCATGCTGGTGGCATGTAAAAAGCACCATCCAAACATGGGCGATGCCAGTGCTGCCTGACTGGCACCTGTGCCACCAGCACATAAAAGCACCATTCGAGCGTGATTGATGCCAGTGCTACTGTCAGGCTCCTGTAAAAGCCCCTACTACACACTTGGAGTGGTTGACATTATGAAGCATATCCAACTGTAGAAACCTTGTCAGATGAGATTGGAGCCTGGTGCAGGCTTCTACTTGGCCAGTTCCTGTTAAACCGTCCAACCCATGCCAGCATAGGAAGCAGATGTTAAACGATGATGATGATGATACCATAATTTTTCAGGAACTTGATACTTTGCAACTTTATCCCTATGAAATCATTCCTAAAAAACTGTATTTGAGTAAGAACTCTTTGGCCAGCCAACCTTATGTCATCAAAGATTTGAAACTCACAGCCTTCCTCAACTGTACAGAAGATGTTCTGCCAATGCCGCAGTAAGTAAATTAGCCAATAAATATGTCAACTTCTTTACTTCCATTATTTTTTCAGTTTTTTGTTTGTTTGTTTTTTTAGCCATTAAACCTTCTTCTTGCCCAGCTCGAACTGGTTACTAGGTACCAGGACTGCAGTGTTGTTAGACATTAGTAGAAGGACTGATTAAAACTTTTCATACCAACCCACTTGAGACCACCACTACCACCTCTTCAGTTCTACGACACAAACTTCCTGTTTTATTGTGATCTAAATGAACTTTTCCATCAAAATTTTATTGTAATCTGTTCTAAAGACCAGCTTAATAACAACAAAGTTATTTTACTAAATGTTCTTCCTTCTCATCAAAACTGAGACAAAAGCAGTGTAGTTTCAATAGAAATTTCGTAACAAAAGGTTTAAACCCTCATCAATCAGCCATTGTTGATGTTGTTATGTGTGTTGACTTCATTCATTCTGTTTGTGCAACAATAGCAATTTCTCTCTCTCAATATGAGGGAGATGAATATCGTTTGTGATAAACGGCACCTTTAAATAAATTTTTTTTTAATATTCATATTTGAAATAGTTTTCATTTTCCTTTTTTAAATTTTTAAAATTTTAGTCGATATGTAGAGGGAGGCTGTAATTGACTTTTGTTCATAACGAGTCTTTTATGCACATTAGAATAATATTTTACATTGATGGTCACCCCACCCCCTGAGCTAGCAAGTTGTCTCTCTCCTTCTCTACCATCATACATCTTTCACTCCCTCCATTCACTGCATCAGCCGCTCCCTTTTTCCCTTGTTGCAGCCTGCCCAGCCACATGTCCTCTCTCTCTCTCTTATCCTTTCCCTCTCTACAGTGTCAACGTTGTTACTCTGCTGCTCTTCACCTCCCCGTGCATCATTGGTCACTATCCACCCTTTAGCCACCATTCACTACACCCATTCCTCAACTCTACCCAATCTCTGCTTCTTTGACCCCACTATTTACCATCCCTCAGCACTTTTTCTTTCATTCATTGTATTCACCCCTCAACATTCCCCCATCTCACACTCCCCATACACTCTGGCATTACTGACCCACACTCCTGGTTCTTCTGTCCCCAATCACTTCTACTCACCTCATACCTCAAGGGTCCTTCCATTCATCATCATCATCATCATCGTTGTCGTTTAACATCTGTTTTCCATGCTGGCATGGGTTGGATGGTTCTACTGGGATCTGGGAAGCCAGGAAGCTGCCCCAGACTCCAGTCTGATCTGGCAGCGTTTCTACAGCTGGATGCCCTTCCTAACGCCAACCACTCCGGTGCTTTTTACGTGCCACTTGTACAGGGGCCAGAGGAAGCTGGCAACGGCCATGATTGGTTGGTGCTTTTTACGTGCTACCGGCACCGAAGCCAGTCAAGGCGGCGCTGGCATCGGCAACGTTCAGATGGTGCTTTTTATGTGCCACCGACATGGGTATCACAACTACAATTTCCATTTGATTTTTTATTTTGATGTTGATGTACTTGACTCAAGGTCTCCTGAAGCACAGCAGGTTGCCCTACGTTCTCTATCTAAAAATGTGAGTAGCCATGTAACTCCTCCACAGCAAAAAAACCTGTTCTGTTCTGCTCTGGCGCTCTCTTTTATGCCTGTCATTTAGCACGAAACAACCCCCACCAGAGTTAATAGTCTTGCAAACTGTATGGTGACCTCACTAGTACTGGTAGTAGGAAAAATGCACTTTTTCCCTTTTTTTTCTTTTATTTGTTTCAGTCGTTTGACTGTGGCCATGCTGGAGCACCATCTTTAGTCGAACAAATCGACCCCAGGACTTATTCTTTGTAAGCTTAGTACTTATTCTATTGGTTCCTTTTGCTGAACCGCTATGCTACAGGGACGTAAACACACAAGCATCGGTTGTCAAGCGATGTTGTGGGGGACAAACACAGGCACACAAACATATACACACATATACATATACATATATATATATATATA
>NC_068986.1:116910368-116916700 GCF_001194135.2 Octopus bimaculoides
AAGAGGAGGAAGAAGAAGAAGAGGGGGAGGAAGAAGAAGAAGAAGAAGAGGAGGCGGAAGAAGAAGAAGAAGAAGAAGAAGAAGAAGAAGAAGAAGAAGAAAAAGAAGAAGAAGAAGAAGAAAAAGAAGAAGAAGAAGAAGAAAAAGAAGAAGAAGATGATGATGATATGATTTGATTTTCTTCCCGTATCTACAACAAAGTGTAAATTTGAATTGGTTCAAGCCAGAAATTGATTGCATTTTCTTTAAATGGCTCCTGTGGAAGGTTTTTCTGTTTTCGCCAGTTTATTCTGTATCTTCTGAAATATCTGATGTCAATGGGCTATTATTGATGGCTGTTATGAATCGACATTTGTTGAGATTGTCTCTGCATGTTTGAACTTGTTTTTGCTTATCTGAGCTTCATGTGACCTATTTGTATCTTAGAAACATGCATCATATCATGTAACCCTTCACTTACGAAGCATTGAAAGCAGGTCAAGGACCCTAAGTTTTACTTAGATGCAGGTGATCCTTTAAATGGCATTGGCACTCCATCACTTACGACGATGAGGGTTCCAGTTGATCTGATCAACGGAACAGCCTGCTCATGAAATTAAAGTGCAAGTGGCTGAGTACTCCATAGACACACATACCCTTAACATAGTTCTTTGGGAGATTCTACTTGTTTTATGTTCAAACCAGCCAGATGTGACCTCTCACACCTATCCTATAATGTCATTCTAAAAATATACAACCACACCATGGAAATCTTAAAGCTATGAGATAATGCATGGTTAATTCCAGACAATTTGAGTCAATAAGCATTACAATCTGAATGCTAAAAAGCTAAAGAATTTCAAAAGAGCAGTTATGATTTTATGTTTTTGTATTATTTCAAAAATAACATTAGCTTTTTTTTTTTAAACTTGAAACTGAAATCAAAGTTTTCATCAATAATCCCAAAGAAATATTTTGTTTTCTATGGTAGTTTCAATGATATGATTCTTCCAAGTGGTTGGGAAGCAAACTTCTTAACCACAGAGCTATACCTGTGTGTACATGCATGCGCATACACATGCATGCACACATATAAGGCACAGTGTTTAGTATTTCACCACTTCAAATAGCTCCTCTCTATAATAATTGTTAACCATTTGCAAATATTTTTTTTAATTCTTCTTCGCTGCTAAACCCTGGGATTTCTTTCTGTTTTCAGAATCCAACATGTCTACCATGTTCCAGAAACTGACAGTGACACAACAAACCTGTATAAATATTTTCAAGAGTGTTGTGAGTTCATAGGTTAGTGACAGCTTATTGATCAATTGATTTCTTTCTTTTGCATTTACTTCTGCTTTGACTTTCTCAAATAAAAAATGGTTGAAATGTGACTGAAATTAGATGCTACCCCTCCACCATCTCTCATTTATCTTATCTATTTATTTATTTATTTAATTTACATCACATTTAATGAACAATTCCATCAATGATTACAGGAATCTGATTAGTAAGGATTTACTGCATTTCTGACCGTAAGAGTAACAAAGGATTGTTGGTGCAACTTGGATGGAACAGAAATCACACAGAATATTTTTATCCAACAGGACTACTTTCGGAGTGGAGGTGGGTGGGGTAAGAGAGGTAGATTCTCAGAAATGTTTACATCTTCTGCTGATATGCTTCAGTGGAAGGTATACACACATACTCACACACACACACACACACAAACACACACACACACACACACACACACACACACACACACACACACACACACACACACACACACACACACACACACACACACACACAACTGGGAAAATACTAGCCATCATTCAATTTGGCCTTTGTTCAACCGCCATATACCTGTTAACTGTAATACTATAGGCTATACATTACAGAACAACCTAAACAGCTAAAATACTTTCTGATTGGCCAAGATCTACTACAGATCTACTACATGTCGAAATTGGTGCCAAAATGTAAACCAATGTAGCAAAAAGCACAATTCGACTTGACTCTATTGATCAGTTGTAACTAATCAATCAGAAACCTTTACACTGCAATTTTACTTTGGAACATACCAAAGATGATATAAACCAGTGTTTATTTGGCTTCACGGTCAAAGAGCTGATATCTTCACTGATCAAAGGGCACCCAACCATGGAGAATCTGTCTCAGCATATTCCAGCTGAACCATGAAAGCATAGAAGAGGGGATGATTAAAATGATAATGATGATTATAGTAATGATCACCCATGCATGCATGCATGCACGCACACATACTGTCATATGACAAAAACATATTTCCTGTCATAATTTCTTGTCAAATAATAATTTATTTAGAAATATTTCTTTGTAACCATTTCATTACCATCAGTGCCAAGGGAGATTTATTCAATTGAACAGAAAAATGATTGTTTATGGCATAGTTTCATCATCCTCATCATCGTTTAACGTCCACCTTCCATGCTAGCATGGGCTGGATGATTTGACTGAGGACTGGCAAACTAGATGGCTACACCAGGCTCCAATCTGATTTGGCAGAGTTTCTACAGCTGGATGCCCTTCCTAACGTCAGGATGCCCTAGATAAATTAAATGGGAATTAAGCTACAAGTGTTTAAATCAACATTGTATTTAATTCTTTTTTCTAAGAAATTAATTTATCTTTTTTTTTTGTTTCTTTACAGATGTAAATGAAACCATCCTTGCTTTTTCTGTTTTGGGAATTAGTCGCAGCACAACAATTTTGGTGGCATACATCATGTACAGTAGAAAGGTGTCCCTTGGGGTAAGTACAAAATGTTCACAAAGACATATAGTGAATAGCAATAAGACAGTTCTGTAACTCACCATCTCTTGCTTTGGATAACTTGTAATCAAAACCCTCAAAGTCACTTCATCTTAGACCATATAAATGTTGTCAGTGCCATCTTAAGGCACAGACACCCTGGGCACTTTTCTGGGGTCCTCATGTGGTTTGCTGTTAATAAATACCATAAGGCCCAGTGTATTGATCTTCCAGGGTGCGCCTATAAGGCTGCTAAGACAACCCTGATTGTTGTTGATCTCTTCTAGTGTTTCCACACACATAATATAACTAAAACTGCTTTCCAAAAAATAGCCTTCTACTTTAAAGTCAGAATTTACTTGAAGCTCTGAACAGCTATTGAGGCTATAAAAAGCTTGAATGAGACCCACAATGGTGTACTGTTCCTCCATCAATGGTGGAATAGCTGCTTCAAATTTCCCAAACTGCATATCTAAAGCCAAAGTCATCCTGGTAAATTCTTACTCACCAACACTGTAACTTTTGGCTCACAGACTAGCTTTTTCCTCATTCTGCTACTACTACAACAGCTTGTACTCGGAATTAGTTGTATCATGCCTACCTAAACGCTAACTCTAACCTTATCTCTTGTCATCATCTTCAGGCACTACAGCCTTTCTTCCTCCCCACAAAATTAACCTTCAGGAATGTCTTTCTGGCCCATATTTTCTTTTTAGATGTCAGGTTACAGATATTAAAACAAAACCTCAATTGAACCAATCTCACTAGTCTTAGAAGGCCCGCAAAGAGCAACAATTATGTTCCTTCTTCCAAACACATCATCATCAAAATCATAATCCTTCTGATCATCACCATTAATTAATGTCATCATTAATTATGCATCAGAATCATGTAATTATATATTTAATGGTGTTTATCTCAAAGAAACAGCTGTTGAACACAAAATATGAACTAGATGTCAAATTTATGCTCTTCTGCTTTTTCACCCTTGCACATCATTCACTACATTCACTTCTACCCTACTCTAACCACCTGTTGCTCTTCTTTCAAACTGATGAATCTGTCCCTCCACCCTTCCCAATCCTGTCTATACTCTCTCTTACACTCACCTTCTTGTACCTTGAAAGTATTCTCTGACATCTTGTTATCTCCATTGTTGTCTTATTTTCAGTTATCCCCACCCACTCTTATATAATGCCAAGTAGCCATATAACTCCTCTGTAGTGAGACGCCTGTCCATCTCCCTCTATCATACTTTAACCTTTCAACAGCTGGCCTCACCCCTCTCCCACTACAAACCCATTCAGTCGACGGGATTTCTCCCCACCACTCCCTCTCTTTGTCTTGCAAGTTACTTGGCAACCAGAAAAAAGCACCCAGTACACCCTGTAAAGTGGTTCAGATTAGGAAGAGCATCCGGCCCCAGAAATCATGCCAGAACAGGGGTTGAAGCTTAATACAGTCCTCTGGTTTTGTTGGATCCTGTTGGCATTTAATGTTCATCTTCCATGCCAGCATGGGAGATGGACATTAAACGAGACTGCTGCTGCTGCAAAAGAAAGTCAACTGTGGTTTCTTTGTTGTGATTAGTTAATTATAAATCCAAATATCAACAGAAGATTGTCCATATGTAGATGTAATATATATTGACAAGTAAACAACAAGATACTTCTACTTTTAATACCACCACATTTTCTCATCTCTTTCTCTCCCCCTCTTAATTCTATTTCTTTTTCTGTCTCTCTCTTCATTTCTTCAGTCCTTGTCTTTCTATCCAACTAATTTAGCTGAATTAGAACGTCAAGCAAATTTTTATCTTATAATTTTGTGATCTTGCGATGTAAACACAATAAACTGCAGGAAATTACTTCCCCTTTATACGAACATAAATAGACTTTTAGATAATTAATAGCAACAGAAGCAGTCTTTATACCAAAACACTTTAGATTTTTTGTATTTTTACGGTTGTAGCTTCTGTCTTTCTCTTTCTTGCTTCATTTCATATTCATTCTTATTGTGCTCTTTTACTTTTTTATAGGTGTAGGTGTGGCTGTGTGGTAAGAAGCCTGCTTCCCAACCATGTGGTTCTGGGTTCAGACCTATTGTGTGGCATCTTGGCACACACACATACACACACACGTGCACCCACATTTTAAGGTGGTTGGCATTAGGAAGGGCATCCAGCCATAAAAAGCATGCCAAGGCTGAAAGGAAAGTTTGGTGTATTCCTCGGGTTTGCTAATTCCTATCAAATTGTCCAGTTCATGTCAGAATGGAAAACAGACCTTAAATGATGATGTAATATATATTCTTTTATTCTTTTACTTGTTTCAGTCATTTGATTGGGGCCATGCTGGAGCACCACCTTGAAAGGTTTTAGTCAAACAAATCGACCCCAGGACTTATTTTTTAAGTCTAGTATTTATCCTCTCAGTCTGTTTTGCTGAAGCACTAAGTTACGGGGATGTAAACACACCAAACACTGGTGATGGTGGTGGTGGTGGTGGTGGGGAAACATTGACACAAAGACACACGCACACACATATATATCATCATCATCATCATCATTTAACATCCATCTTCCATGCATCCAGGGGTAGGATGGTTGACAGGAGTCAGCCAGGTAGAAAAACTACCCAAGGCTACCGTGTCTGTTTTGGCAGGGATTTTATGGCTGGATGACCTCCCTAACAGCAACCACCCTGCAGTGTGGACTCAGTGCTTTTTATGTGGCACTAGCACAGGTGAGGTTAGTTTTGGCACAATTTTTACAGCTGGATGCTCTTCCAGACACCAACCATTTTACAGTGTGTGCTGGATGCTTTTAACGCGTGTATATATATATATATATGTATATATGCAACTGGCTTATTTCATCATTGTTTAACGTCCGTTTTCCATGCTGGCATGGGTTGGACGGTTTGATTGGGGATGGGCAAGCTAGGAGGCCGGGCTTCTTTCAGTTTCCGTCTACCAAATCCATTCACAAGGCTTTGGTCAGCCCGAGGCTATTGTAGAAGACACTTGCCCAAGGTGCCATGCACTGGGACTGAACCCAGAACCATGTGGTTGGGAAGCAAGCTACTTACTGCACAGCTGTGCCTGTGACTACAAAAATTAAAACATTTTGTGTATTGTAGAAGTATAACCAATTTCTTGCATATAAGGTGCAGATGTGGCTGTGTGGTAAGAAATTTGCTTCCCAACCATATGGTTCTGGGTTCAAGTGGCACCTTGAGCAAATGTCTTCTACTATAGTCTCATGCCGACCAAAGTCTTCTGAGTGGATTTGGTAGACGGAAACTGAAAGAAACCCATTGTATATATGAATATATATATCATCATCATCATTTAACGTCCGCTTTCCATGCTAGCATGGGTTGGACGATTTGACTGAGGACTGGTGAAACCGGATGGCAACACCAGGCTCCAGTCTGATTTGGCAGAGTTTCTACAGCTGGATGCCCTTCCTAACGCCAACCACTCAGAGAGTGTAGTGGGTGCTTTTACGTGTCACCCGCACGAAAACGGCCACGCTCGAAATGGTGTCTTTTATG
>NC_068986.1:116918718-116929058 GCF_001194135.2 Octopus bimaculoides
CTTCATTTAATGCAAGCGTACCATCATCCATGCGAACACATTTCTCTCCTACAACATCACTATTCTCTCTCCTACACTGTCTTGCAACACGAAATACCTCGAGTCTTTGGTCCTCACGGCGCAGAACATTGGCAAATCTTTCCTTATCTGCTTCCCCTCTGGCTAAATAAACCTGTCGCCTAGCCTCCCTTCTGGCACATTGGTACAATTCCCTGCTACCACCGTTCTTCCAGTCCTTCCAAGCCTGTTTCTTTTGTCTAATATATTTGTGTGTGTGTGTGTTTGTGTTTGTGCCCCCACCCCTCTATCATTGCCTGACAACCGATGTTGGTGTGTTTACACCCCCGTAACTTAGCGGTTTGGTACAAGAGACCGATAGAAGTACTAGGCTTACAAAGAATAAGTCTTCAGGTCGATTCATTCGACTAAAGGCAGTGTTCCAGCATGACCACAGTCAAATGATTGAAACAAGTAAAAAAATAAGAGTGTAAAAGAGAATAAATTTTAACATCAAAATCTTGTATGGCTCCCCCCCTCCCTCCAAGGACCATACGGACCCCAGTTGAGAACCACTGCACAAACCATGCCCACTCTGATAATACTCTTCATATAAGAGTTGTTCAGCAAACCAAGACACCAGCGCCAATGCCATCACATTTTATCCATAAGTCTTGTGGCAATATGGAAATAGGTGATGGGCATAGTTACAAAGGTGAGTCAAAAAATATTGCCATTTTGTTTAGGACAGGTATAATTACCAACACAGGAACATGTATCATGCATCAAAATGAAGCTGGTCCTCTGTGGATCACATCCCTACTTCTCAACATAGTCACCGTTTCTCTGAATAGCAATGTTCCACCTTTGAATGAGAGCATGTATCCCTACCCCGTAAAATTATGTTGACTGTTCTTTGAGCCACTTCTTCACTACCTCCGCACTCGCCAGGTTTAGCGCCTTCAGACTATCATCTCTTCGGCACCACGAAAGAGAGTTTGAGAGGCAAACATTATTACAGTGAGGAGGAAGTGGAAACTGTAGTGAAGAATTGGCTCAAAGAACAGTCAACAGAATTTTACGGGTCAGGGATACATGCTCTCATTCGGTGGTGGAACATTGCTATTCAGAGAAGTAGGGATGTGATCCACAGAGGACCAGCTTCATTTTGATGTATGATACATGTTCCTGTGTTGGTAATTATACCTGTCTTAAACAAAATGGCATTACTTTTTTTGACTCACCCTCGTAGATGATGCTACTGGGAGTCTTCAGCTTTGATGCAACACACAGATGGCCAAAGTGTGAAAAGAAGATATTTCAACTGTGTTTTGTTGAACCTTCATTCATAGAAGCAACAAGAGAGTCCACCATCTCTTTGTATTAGGTTGGTGCATAATTGTTGCGGATTTTTTTTCAATAAATTTTATTCAACAAAACATTTAAACAAAACGCCAAGCAGAAATTGACGTAGATAGTGAATATGCTCCGGAATAATCATTTAAAGATGTTTTTGTTAAATGTTATTGTTTTTTTGAATAAAATTTATTGGAAAAAAGCCACAATAATTATGCACCAACCTAATATTTAAAATAGCAGAGTGTGGTTTGAGGGAGGGCTTGCTGCTATTTCTAACTGATTGAAGGATTATATATAGGCTATATCACCTTATTTAAGAACTGTTTATTGATATTGAATATAATTCTAGAAATCTTTCTTTCAATCTTTATTTCAGGAAGCATATAATTTTATTCAGAAATGCTGTTATTTTATCCGACCAAACCGAAATTTTATCCACCAGTTGTCCGCATGGGAAGGTCACCTTTTCAATGGAACAGTGAAAACAAATATAGAAGACCCTTATTTCTAAAGCCAGACAAACCCTGAATTTTCTTACTCAATAAACAAACAGAATTTGTACTCTGACATTTTGCTGAAAGAACAAATTCTTTAACTCTTTTATTCTTTCATTGGTTTCTGTTATTGGACTGTGGCCATACTAGAGCAATACCTTCCAGAATAGACATTCTAATGACCCTTCTAATTTGCAGCCTTAAACTAATTAAGGATCTAAAGCTGGCATTGGCAGGGTTTGAACTCAGAAGGTAAAGCACTGGAAGTAATGCTGTTGCTAAGTATTTTCTTGGTAATGGTTTTGCTAGTTTGCTGCCTTAAGGAAACTGGAGGTTGAAGTATATGGAAGGAAAGGGAATGCTGGGAAGATGGACAGTGTTAATGAGAAAGAAATTGATGAGCGTAGAGTTTGGTGAGGTTTGAAGTAGGAAGAGTTAGAAGGATAAGTGAAGGTATTATCAAAAGTATAAAGTATGGGATTAAAATAATATAAATGTTAAGCTAAGCTGGAGATTCTAAAGAGAGCTAACAGAAGACCATTTAGTAAAACGATCACAGAAAAGAAAGATGAAAAAAGTAGACGATTCACATAGTTTGGTTGCTGGAACAACACTGTTCTAAAACAGCTTTCAAATAGACCCCACCACAGGGGAAAAGAAAGAGAGGATGGCCAAAAAGTACATGGCACAGCACGTTTATGACCAACATGAGAGAGGGTAATATCTCATGGCCAGATACAGACAAACCCACAACCGATAGAAACCAGTGGCATCAACTTGTTGCCTAATATGCTCAAGAACAAAGGAGGAATTGGACTGAGTGTGGGAGAGGCTTGATAAGGTATTGGAAAAGCTATTTAGATTTTGTCTGTTGTAAAGGGATTCTGGAATCTGAACTTAGAATGGAAAGAAGTGAAAGAAATACCATTTGGCATTTTGTTGAATCTTTTAATAATTCTGCCAGCTTGTTGCCTTCACCGAGAGAAATAAATTAACTGAAGCAAAATCGTGATGGCACCTGACCCAGTGGAGCGCTAAGAGCACCGTTCAAGCGTGATCGTTACCAGCATCGCCTTCTTAGCACTTGTGCTGGTGGCATGCGAAAAGTCATTTGAGCGAAATCGTTGCCAGGCACGTAAAATACACCATTTCGAGCGTGGCTGTTGCCAGTACCGCCTGACTGGCCCTCGTGCCGGTGGCACGTAAAAGCACCCACTACACTCTCGGAGTGGTTGGCGTTAGGAAGGGCATCCAGCTGTAGAAACTCTGCTATATCAGATTGGAGCCTGGTGTAGCCATCTGGTTTCACCAGTCCTCAGTCAAATCATCCAACCCATGCTAGCATGGAAAGCAGATGTTAAACGATGATGATGATGATGATGATAATGAATGATATAAGTTAATTTATTAACTGAATAATATAAATATCAGTGAGCAGTAAATGATATTAAAGAGTAAGCTACCATATCAAGCATTGATTGATCTGGAGAAAACCTTGGACAGGTTTCATGCTTTGTAGTTTGATTGTTACTAAGGAAACTAGGTGTAAACAATTGGCTTGTGTAGACCATGAAAGATCTGACAGAGATGCAGAGATAAAAATTAGATGAAATACAGATAGGAGTACATAAGTGTTTACTTTCTAGTTCCCTTCTGTTATAATAGTTCTCCAGGCCATAATAGAGAATTTTGAGACTGGATATTCATGGGAACTTTTATATATTGATGCCCTGGTTCATATTGCTGAGTCTGTGGAGAATTTAGAGAAGTTTTAGATATGGCAGGAAACCTCAGAAGTGAGAGACCAGAAAATAAACTTAGCAGAGACTAAAGTTTTAGGAAATAAAGAAAAGGAGACATTAGGTTGCCATTAGGCTGTGCTTGATGTACAGGGAAGGAGGAGGAAGTAGAAGTTCCATATGGTAGATTAAAAAGCAGGAATGGCAAGACTGGAAGGAAAAAGGAAGCAAGAAGCAATATCAGGTCATAAGAAGGGAAGTTAGATACCATGTGCATGTAGCTAAGGGAGAAGCGAAAAGCAAGAAGTTTGTGAATGTCCTAAGACATGAGAACCAAAGTTGTAAGACATTCAGGATTGGTAGGAGAGAAAAAATTGAGATATCATTGCAAAAATTGTATCTGGAATGAGAGTGGAGCACTTGCCCTTACTGATGCTGATGAGAAAGAGGTGTGCTGTTATGAGAGGTTGCTGAATGAAGAGAATGTATGGGACAAAGAGGGGCTACAGCTGAAGGACCAGCTGTTCAAGTTGACAGCAATATGGTAGATAAAGGGATTAAGGATATGAAGACAGGGAAGGCTCCTTGGACCTTCAAGAATCACTGTTGAGACACTTAAAATGTCAGGTGGCTTAGGGCAATAGAAAATCATTCATATTGTCAATCAAGTAGTCCAAGAAGGTGTCATACCCAATGACTGGTGCTATTGTCAGCTGCTCTAAAAGCAAAGGAGATACATTTGAGAGAGGCAATTGCTGAAGTACCAGATTGCTGGACCAGGCCATGAAAGTTACAGAAAGGGTTATAGCTCAGTCGATTAGAATGAGAATTATTCTAGATGAGATGTAGTTCAGCTTTGTTCCTGGGAAAAGTACTATAGGCAATATTGTTGTTAGTTCCAGTTCCGCATGAAGTCTTGAATGGTTAGCTGTTTTGTTGATGTTAGTAATATTTTAGTGAATTGCGATTGTATTCTTGAATTGCTTTTTTTGCATCAGATATTGTGATCCAGGTTTGATTTCTAAGTCTGGCAATTGTTAAATATTCCTGCTACATGTGCACATGAAGTGGGTGAGATGCCACATGGTTGTGCAGTGTAGGCTAGCAAGCATGCTTCACTGAATATGTAAGGTTTGTGGGTATGAACACAGGTGTATTAACAAACTGAAAAGGAAAAAATGAAAACTAGATATCTTCTGAATGACATTGTCCCTGTAATTACTGTATCCTCTTGCTCACCTTGATTGTAAATCTCAAAAAGATGAGAACCCTTGTTACTCATTCCTTTACGACACATCACTCTCATTCATACTGCTTTCTTTGTGTCTCTCACTTTGTAAGGTCATTAGTGAGTGGACAGACATGCGGTCAAGCAGTTCCTCTAGTTGTGTTGCGGACATGGTTGCCTCTCTAGTGATGGTGCCATGAAAAATTTACCCAAGATACCCTGTAATGTGGTTGATGCTAGGAAGGGATTCCAGCTGTAGAAATCAAGCCAAAGAGGAAACTCTGACCTGTCTAAACAAGCAGCATCCCCCAAACTGTGGTGACCCATCCAAACTATGCCAGCATGGGAAGTGGACGTGAAATGGTGGTGATGATGAAGACAACACCTTAACCCTATCGTTACTGTATTTATTTTGAGATGCTCTGTGTTTCTTTCAATTGATTTTAAATATAACAAAGAATTTAGTAAAATAACTTAGTTATCATTCATCTAGTGTTAGGAACATAAATTGTGACTAAGGTTTGGTGGAAGATTTAAATTCAAAACTTATGAAAACAAAACATTTGTACTACAGAGCCAGAGCTGGTTTCAGACGGATTGGTATTGAAAGGGTTAAAAATGAACTCAAAATATTTTAATGATATCAATTGTCAAATTTAATGGACTGTTACTAAACTAGGCAGACTGTGCTATTTGAGATTTGTATATCCTCACTACAAAAGCAGCTATATGAGGAATTGACAAAGGGCCCTCAGTATAGTTACTCAATCTGCTAGAAACAGCAGCCTAGACTCTCTCATATTATTTTGACAATCATTGAGGTAATGTTTTGGAAGTGTTTTAAAGATGATTGATAGTATCTGTCTAAGATATAGAGTCAGTACTCCATTTTAGGATACTCTAATGCTGTGTCCTTATAAACGCATGTTAAATGTCATAAACGCATACAATAACCTGATCCAGAAAGACTAATTCGATAATATTTTCAATTTAAAACCAAAAAAACAGGTCCAAAATTTATTGGTCATCGAAATTCTTTAAGGGCGTTGGTCACAAAGAATACGCATAAGTAGAAAGGTCATTGTCAAGGGAGATAACCTTGCTGGTAATTTGTTTCTAAAGGGAAATAAATTTTAGATACATAATGTAATGGGAAACAGAAATTACAAATAAAAATTTAATGAATGCAGTAAATAGCATCTTAAGACAGGGAGATGTTAATTAGTGAAATTAACATTGGGTAAAAACTGATATTGAGGTGATGATGATTGGAGTGAGAAAGAGAGAGAGAGGAAGAAAGAGAGTTAAAGAGAGACAGAAAGAGAGAGATAGTGAAAGAGCGAGAGAGGAACAAAGAGAGAGTGAGAGAGTGGCAGAAAAAAAAGAGGCGTATTAAAGGGGGGTAATTTTGTTCATTTGCTTCATTGGTAGAAAGCATGAAGTTGGAATTAAAGTGGGAGGAATCGCAATTAGATAGAGTAATTGAGAAATAGGGAGGTAGCGTGAGTAAAGAAAGCAGCGTATTAGAGGAAATAGAAAGAGAGAAAGAAGAAAGCTGGCTCTAGTTGTTGGCAGAGGAGGAGTGTCATCATGGCAGCGCTGGAGCAATGGTGTTTATATTCCAAAATGCTGCAACAGTTAGCTTATACTTTAGCATCCATGAAGCCGACTCCATGGGAAAAGGTTAGTATTTAAAATCAAACTAAGCTGTTTGTGTTTATTTCTGCTCCCATCTGTCATTCTAGATCTTATTTTGCTTTAATCCGTGTCAGACACTCTTACACATCCATACAACTGCCGCCGGTCTTTGACCGATCACTTTTACCACCCACTTTTCTTTCTGTATATATATACTCCGGTATATATATATATATATATATATATATATATATACACACGTATGTATAGATGTGTGTGTGTCCCTTTATTATATGCTTAAATCGTGACTAGTATATTACATATTTCTGTTTGCATTTGTCAAAATTCTGTCTGTCTTGTAATTATGAGAGACTTCGGACCTACGACTCGTCACACTCAGTTTACCATGATACGAATTCGATTAAGTGACCACCTTCTTTCTTACGGGTGATTGTCTCAATACTTGTGTTTGTTTGTCTGGTCTTTTTATCCCCCTCTCTGTCTGATTAGATATTATTGATCTCTGAGAGATATATCGCCTTACTCGAAGACAATACAAACTCACAGAATATAGTCAAAAACCACAAACCGCACATCTGACACGATTATATTCATCATAATCCACCTTACTAATTGCGTAGACGTGTGCAAGGTTTCTCTTGTGTTTAAGGTGTGTGCGTATATAATGCGTTGGTTGGATACACTTTAGCATACGCATAGTTAAACACTATAGTTTGCATTGATACACATTTTCCTCAAACATTTTTAAACACACACACACACACTCTCTTTCTTCCTTCAATATATATATAATAATATTAGGGACAAAATCCAAAATTACAGGCGTATGTACTTGGGGTGTGTGTGTGTTGTATACAGACAGAAGTATGCGCCTTATTAGTATATTTGTACTACTGCATCTTACCTATACAGATACATATGCACCCACGTCTCTGTGCTCTGCTCTGTGTAATACACACATGCATATAGTCATAGACACTCTAGTCTTACTGCATTTAATGCACATCCAACTTTCTACATTGACACAAATGTACAAATTCACACGTACACAAGCACTCTTACTCCCCATATCTATCTATCTATCTATCTATCTATCCACACACACTTTCTATTAAGTTAATATTTTCTAATTTAATTTGTATATAACTAATTTTCTAAATATTATTCCAAATTTTCTTTATTCTGTTCCCCCTCGTTCCTAACACCCCAAGTACATACGCCTGTTGAGAGAATCTCATTCAATAGTCTTTTTCATTGCTGTAATAAAACTCCACACTTAAGCCAAAACGCGTTGGCAAGGTTTCGCTTTTTCTAGTTGCCTCCTCCCACAAACTTCAATTCGATGTCTATTTAATTGTTCTTTCATTTATTCTCTTCCATCTAGGTTTTACTCCGATGATTTATTTGGCGTATTTCATACTGATTGAATTGTTTTGAACAATCGTTTTATTATTTTTGAGGCGAGAAGACTTAAATCCTGTTTGTTACATTTTGTGTGTGTGATGTTTCTCTCCCTCTGTGCCTGCGCGTGTTTGTGTGTATACATGTATGTGTCTGTGATTTTTACCTCGACTGCATCCGATCGAAATGACCAACTGTAATCACACTTAACTTCACAATCATTGATCCCTCCCCACCCCACACGTCTTGTCCTTTTTACTGTTTCTACAACAATCGCTTTCTCTATTCACCTGTTGGTAGTCAGTGTATAAAACCTGCATCAAAATCTTCGAATGTCAAATGATTTTCTCTTCTCACCTTCTCGGATCGTCACATTTTCTTTGTCTTCTCAATTGTCACACCCTAACAATCCTCTTGATGTGTTTGTCATAATTCCCCTCTCCGTTTCTTACCGACACATCTCATCCTCAACAATATAAAACCAACCTAAAACCACTTTTAATTCTCTCTCATCCGCTTCCTCCAGACTTTTGGAAAGACGAAACGAGTCAGCGCGATAACCTCTTCCTGATCGTTCGATCTACCGAAAATATTAGTTAAATTTCCCCCAAACCCTACCGTACTGTCTTAAAATAAACGAAGATACATTGGTCTCTGTCGTGTTTCTTATTCAAATAAAACAAAACCAGTGGAGAGCCATATCTTTTATCGAAGATTTGCTTGCTCAGAGCTGACCCTGGGTTAAAAGCCACGTTAGATAATGTAGACGAGTGTTGTGCCTGAATAAAATCTAGAATGGTCATAGATGTCAGGATTTTATCATATGGATGTGTTTAGCTCATACTGCTAACAACAATAACACAGACGAGAACAGTTGTTCTTTTTCTGTTAATTCTTGCCACTTTATATCTTGATAGGTGTACTTACTATAACAGAGAATTTGTCGCATTAAAGGTCAAGGTATTCTAAACAAGCTTTATCATTCTCTAAGCTGGCAGCATTTTTTTAATTCTCTATTTTCTATTAATATCCGTCGGTTGAGCTCGTTGACAACTATCACTAATCATGTCATCCTCATAGATCGGAGGGTTTAACAACAAAAAAAGGTATTGGAAGATAAAAAATGAAGTCGATTCTAGTACAATTCGAACTCACAATGTAGTGGGACAAAATTTTTCTATTCTATTGTCAAAACAAGTGTTTCCTATAATCCAAAAGGACAACTTCTTAGGCTCTGCCAATCACCCTCTCTTTCAATGATGTCATAAAAATATTTACACAAATTTCTTCGTTCTCTAAGAGACCATCAATATGGTTTCCTTAGAGTCAGCTCAAATCTTGCTATCGCATCGTTCTTACCACTTGTTTAACACACTGGAAATATTTTGCATTGACCAAGCTTTCGACTGTATCTATCAGAGAAATTTGCTGGCAAAACTGTCCATAAGCAGCGCCTCCAGCCTCTCATCTCTTGGACAGATCTCCTATGAGAACAATCCATTGTAGTATGGTTCCTTTTTGTCCTCCGTACTCTCCATTCCATACATTTTTGCTGCTGTTTTCATTTTTTATCAGAGATTTGCTCGATCAGGTTTGACCGTGGACAACAACAACAAAACATTATATAATGTAGTCCGAGATACACGTAATAGTAATAATAATCTTTCCTACTTTAGGTGCAAGTGGGGTGGATGGGGTGAAAAGGAATTAGTCGATTACATCGACCCCCCAACACTCAGCTGGTACGTATTTCATTGGGGCCGAAAGGATGAAAGGCGAAGTCGACCTCTGCGGGATTTGAACTCAGAACAGAATGAACCAGTCGAAATGCTTATTCGCCGCCTTGTAATAGTTTCAAATTTCGGCACAAGGCCAGCAATTTTAGGAGAAGAGATAAATCGATTACATCATTTTTCGTACTTGACTGGTTCTTCATCAATCCCGAAAGAACGAAAAGTAAAGTCAACCTGGGTGGAATAATGATAATGGTTTCAAATTTTGGCACAAGGCTTGCAAGTTCGGAGGAGGGGATAAACATTGTGTCCGGGGTGTTAACGATTCTGCCGGCTCGCCACCTAAATAATGATAATAATACTAATACTACTACTACTAATAATAATAATAGGGCTACAGCAAATATTCTGCTCAATACCACAGATTTGCTTGTCAGTTGCTTGACCTTAACCAGTTGAGCATGTCCCTTGGTGGCTGACGATATGTGCATCTCTGATGACGAGCAGAAGTAGTAGGGGAGCATCACAGCCATGTGTTGAGAGGAATTCTTTGGGGTTTGAATAATTCACCTTTGGAAACATGGGTGTTTTGCTCAACATCCTTAAACAAACCTTATTCAGGGACCTTTTGAGCGGGATGGGCTACCCGACCTGAAGAAAATTCTAACTGGGCCCCACCTGCGAGGTCATGCGCTGTTTATCTTGATATGGCATCACCATGTCGTGCACA
>NC_068986.1:116929718-116931877 GCF_001194135.2 Octopus bimaculoides
ATATATATATATATATATATATATATATATAACATTGATAAAATTACATTCCAAATGCTAGGCGGCATTCTCTCTAGGGCCAGAAAATATTGATCAGCCCTTGTCTGTTGTCGATCCTCTGCAACATGGAAGTACGATCATAATGGAGTATTGCTGACATATCTGGGACTGGCTGATGTTACTAAACTCGTTATCACCTAAAAGAAGGGCATTTTGTTGTTTGGTAAATACTCCCTCGCCAACATAACCAGAATTGAAGATTTAAGACAAACCATATCACTTCTGTCATCCGAACCAAAGGACTCAGACTGCTTGGCCACATTAAGCGAATGGTTTGTGGCATCAACAAGATCTGTTTGGAAGACAGAAGTGATGGAAAGAGAAACAGAGGGCCGGCAACCTAAGAGATGGAGAGATAACATCATAACATAGGTCTTGACATAGTTTCTTTGAATGCTCTTGCCACAAAGATTGAATGCTATAGAAGCGACTCTCATGTTGGTGCGCATTCTGTCGCAGGCGGAGATAGCGGGAAATGATGACCATATTAGGACCACTAGTCACAGCCCCACCTCCCACCTCTGTTCGTTCTACTGTAACGACCTCTGATCCTCAAAAGTAGCAACCTGCACATCACCTCTCTCCAAGTTCAGCCCTTGCACTTAACTCTCTTCCTCTGTTCATCATCTTTGCTGGCTATCGCCTTCCTGCTCCATGTTGCAACCTTCCTCTGGGCATCTCTACCTGTCCGTAGTCGACGACCCGCCATAGAAGTAAAACATTGATCCATTTCGCCAGTGTGTGAGGGCCTAAAAAGGGCCATGTGCATTCTCTCGCCATCACTCTTCCGTTTCCCTCTCTACTAAATATATAATGAAGGGGAGATGTAGTTTACAGCCCGTGTGTTTCTGCTGTCTCCCAACGATCTCTCTTTTCGATAATAATGGTCTCTAAAACAAAAACAAAGTTAACATCTTTGAGTGGGCATATATACACACATCATCTTTAGTATTTCAATATTGACCAACTAAGGCAGCGAGCTGGCAGAATCGTTAGCACGCCGGGCGAAATGCTAAGCGGCATTTCGTCTGTCATTACGTTCTGAGTTCAAATTCCACCGAGGTCGACTCTGCCTTTTATCCTTTTGGGGTCTATAAAATAAGTACCAGTT
The DNA here is from genome assembly GCF_001194135.2 of Octopus bimaculoides. Classification (NCBI taxonomy): domain Eukaryota; kingdom Metazoa; phylum Mollusca; class Cephalopoda; order Octopoda; family Octopodidae; genus Octopus; species Octopus bimaculoides. The sequence continues at coordinate 116,930,890 of NC_068986.1, forward strand.
ACGCTGAAGTACTAGGGTCGATATAATCGACTTCCCCTCCCCGCCATATTCCTGGCCTTATGTCAAAATTTAAAATCGATATTATTTATATTGTAGAACCTGAACATATTTTCATTTTCCCGGGTTAAAGACTGCAAACTACCTTTCCCTGTCGCTCTACCGATTCTACCAACTCCTTTCGACCACAGCTAAATCTCTAACTCTCCTCTTCAGCATGTGAAAGATAAACAAGAACTTCCATTGCCATACTGCGCAAGGCGTATGCACACTGTGTACACGTGTTTCTGCATATGCATAAATCGTTAAATCCAGTATTGGTGCAACACCAAGTGTGTTTGTACATGTATGCTAATTGACAAACAGAAGGCTAGTCATGCATACATTAATATATTTTCATTCTTTGGTTGCGGTAGTTATGTAAATGTGTCGCACTTGTTTGACTATTTGTGTCTGTATTGAGAAGATATGGGCGCCCACTTGAGGAATATATAAATCTATAAAGTGTTGTACTTCAGTTTTGTGGACGGTTCCGCTCGCCTTCCTGATGCTGCATGGTTAAAGCTTTCAGCTCACCACTTCCTGTTGTCGCTCCATAATAGATGTCAGGCATTGTGTTACATAAATGAAACTCACCTTTACTCTCTTGTCTAATCATTTTGGCCATCCTTTATATATCATTATATCAGGCGGCGAGCTGGCAGAATGGTTAATTCGTCGGGCAAAATGCTTGGCAGCAAATCTGCTAGCCCTTTGCGTTCTGAGCTTAAATCCTGTTGAGCTTTTCTTTGCCTTCCATTCTTTCTAAGTCGCTAAAATGAAAGTACCAGTCGAGTACCACTGGTGTCGATGTAATTGACTAACCGCTTCGTAAAATTGCAGGCCCTTCATTATTATATATGTATATATATATATATATATATATATATATATAACTTACTGATGTCCTGTACCCATATATGCATGTATATATACATATATATGTATGTAC
>NC_068986.1:116932158-116933043 GCF_001194135.2 Octopus bimaculoides
TATATATATATATATATATATATATGTGTGTGTGTGTACGTGTACATATATTAACTTGTGTGTTTTTACGGGGCGTACAAATACGGAGATTTGCGTGTGGGTGCGGAGTAGAACCACTTGGGAAAGGTGAAACTTCTAAATCGAACTCCTACGGTCTTGTGGGTTCTTTTTATTATTGAAGAAGCCCAGAAGATCCTGTGATACAAAGCCTGCGGTAGAAATAGTTGCTAGTCATATTTTTTTACGGATATTTAACTAGAGATACTTAGAGAGTGGTTGGTGTGTATAGGTGTCGTACAAGAGTGTATGACACTATAATCCACTGATAGACATGTACGGCCTTTCTGAGACGACTATCATTTGATATGATTAATTAATCATATATACATAGTAAAGGTTTTGTGTAAATATATATGTGGAATTCCTTGACTTCGTTGTCTTTCCATTTTTTTTTCTTTTTATTATTAGAGATCAGTTATTGGTCTCTAATAGTGACTTGTTTCCAGTTTCACAAACCATTATGGCAAAACTTCCGCCCATCCCCACCAAAAACTACCCTTAAAAAAATTTTTTTTTTCGACACAAACCTTCGTTTTCGGCTACGGGGAATACGAATCTGCAAAAAAATTGGCAAAAATCGAAATTTCTAAATTAACACCCCCACTCCCATTTCCTTTATTTTCCACTTTTTTCAGAATTTTTTTTTTCAAAATATGCAGAAAAATACGGAGATTATGATTTAAAAAAAAAATTTCCAAAAATTTCCAAAAATTTTTTTTAAGAATTTTATTTTCTAAATATGCGGAAAAATTCGAACAAAAATTCGGACAAAAATTTCAAAACATTTCTAGGGTTTTAGGGTTAGGGCTAGGGTTTTAGGGTTAG
>NC_068986.1:116933357-116941901 GCF_001194135.2 Octopus bimaculoides
AGTCTTTCCACCATTTTTACACTCGACGAATCATCGATGAAGAACCCACTGCACCAGTCGTGGGTAAACTGTGGCCCTCAGGACTTTCTGAATAGTACGGCAAATGAAAAATTACCTTGAATTTTATTTTAGTAGTACGGCTTGCTTAATGATGGGCCATATCTCATGCGGCCCGCATTCCGAAAAAGGCCGCCCTAATCTGTTCAACACAGTCGTCCAGACAACTAAAAATAGCAGCCAAATCTCTCCCAAATCACACCTTACTACCATTCAAAAAAAGAAAAAAAAACAAAAAAAAAAACACAAACACCCTCCCTGCTTAATGTGACTGTGATAAAAAAGACGGGATGATCACAACTGGCACGCCCCTTTGATCATAATTCTCCTCAATGACGACGGACTGTTGCCGAAACATTCTATTAAACAAAATAACAACTAACATGAAAGACCCTGCCTAAATCGTTATATATTTTAGTGTTATGCAAAAGAGTTAAAAATGTATTCTCCGCGTGCTCGAGTGGTCATCGTAGTTGTTTAACCACAGGCCATAGGTGCGGCCTAAGTAGAGTTATGATCGGTTTCAGTCGTGTGCATTAAGGTATTTTAGTTATTTCATGACTGACACATGAGTACACTTGCGTATTTTTGCGAACACACAATCGTACAAAGACAATGTATAAGCGCATTTACACGCGCATGCTAATACGATCGTATAAACGCATGCAAAACACGCCCACACATGCGTACAACCTGATGCACACACTCCCACACATACTAAACAAAGAGTCGGCCTAATTGTCAATACTGATCCCTGCTGGTGTTGGAGATCTATGTGGCTAACGAAGCGGGTTGGTAAACACCTGAGACGATTTTGAGCATTAAGGGAACTGAAATTATTTGCAAACTGAATCTAGAAGAGCATGGCTAATTTAAGGCTAAAAATCACTAATTTCCAACCAAATACCGATGCTATATCAATTAGTATTCACCAAATACATATTTCACATTAAATATTCTGGTTATATCAATATAACAGGACTGAATTTTTATTGTTCTTTATTATTTTCTTAAAGCGGCAGTGACACAAAAATATAAAAAAATATTGTTAAGTGAAGAAAATAGTTTTATTATGCTTTTTAAAAAATTCTTTTCTAGAAATTTGCACGATGCGGGGTCGATAAATTATCAACGATTCCAGCCCTGTTTTAAACGCATGCATACCTAGAAACACCTCTCATTTAATCCCTGGTACATAAATTGCACGTGTACACTCGTACATATAAATTCATACATACCTAGATACATAAATTTGTGTGCGCACCCACACGCACAATATAACACACACGAGTAGCGTCTCACATACTAATGAATTGTGGGTTTTACAACTGACGTTCCTATTTTTATGTAAATAATAATTTTATGTAACTTTCTAGATTTCCATACCAGCATTTATTTAGCTCATTATTTCCTTTTAATTATGTGTCCCAGGAGCTAATTTTTCAATTCTTCAGTTTTATTTATGCACGTTTGTTTTTTCTTCCCTTCCCATTGTGTAAAGAGCGAAACGGCCTACAATATACATGAATGTCATTTATTATCCATAAGAACAGATAGGATAAATGGTTGACTAATGAGCTCCATGTGGGCATTTGGCCAACATTTTGTCATTGCTCTTGGCCTGTTTGTAGTTGTGATTTCTACGTTTAGTTCACAGCCCTATTGTTATTAAGACGGACAAAATTTATTTAACTCAATTGCCATTTTTCTTCTTTTTTTTTTTTAAATACTTTTATCAGTCCTGTAGAGTACAATGATAAATGGGATGTTGGCAAGATTTAAACTTCGAAAACTCTATGTATTAAAGATTTTTTTTTAATAAGAAAAATAAGTTAATTTAATAAGCAAGCAAGCTATGACAACAATTCCAACGAAAGAAATATAAGTTAACCTGGATTTTTGTTAGATTCGAACATTTTGACCCAGAAACACCCTTTGTTCCTAGTTTACTTTATGTAACATCATCGTCGTTTTAATATTTGCATGGAAGATTGGAAATGAACAACATCGCTTATATGGCGGTGATGCTTCTTTACAACCATCACGTGATGTCAAGGCACATCCGTTCCCTAATCCATCCACCCATCCATACGACGTGTATGTATGTATACGATGACGTATGTATACACATTCATACACTATTATGTCATCTTTATCATTGTTTAATGTCCATGTTACATGCTGGCGTAGGCTGGGAAGTTTGACGGGAGACCAATGTGTCCCAGGACTGCATCAAGTTCATGGTTTTTATGGCTGGATGCTTTTCCTAATGTCAGCCACTAAACATCATGGACTGGGTGCTGTCTTTGTGCTACCTGCCTTGCTGAGGTTGCCATGCAGTTCACAGGACTACAAGCCCTGGGAGAGGTGAGGGGTCAGCTTCACATTAGGGGACAAGGGATTACTATGAGAGGTGGGTAATGCTTCACATTAGGGGACAAGGGATTACTATGAGAGGTGGGTAATGCTTCACATTAGGGGACAAGGGGATTACTATGAGAGATGGGTGATGCTTCACATTAGGGGACAAGGATTACTATGAGAGGTGGGTGATGGAGCAGTTTCCTGTAGAGGGATCTGCATAGCTACTCACATCTAGTAAGGTAAAGGGTGGGGAGAGAAAGAGAAAAGGATCAGTAGGAGCTGCGAGACAAAGATAACAGTGATAAGGGACCCATGTGGCTCCACAAGACTATTTTCTCTGCTAACCTTCCTGTGATACCACTACAACTCTTATGTGTCTAAACCTTGCACTGGGTCCAATATATGGAGTTTTTACCAACACCCTTCTTACATATCAAGCAGGGCCATTTCCCTGAAGGGACTTGTGATTTGTCTGTTTTCCTACTTACTAGGACTTTGGTTATTGCTAAATTAACTCTAAGGTCCTTAGATTCCAGGCCTTGCTTCCACACCTGAAATTTCTTCTCTAGGTTAGGTAGTGATTCAGCTGGGTCATCAGTATAGTGGAGCTCCCAGGGACAGCCAATCTTGAATTCCTCTGTTAGGGCCTGGAGGAATAAAATAAACAAGACGGGGCTGAGGACCAATCCTTGGTGAACTTTATTTGTACACTGAATTCATTGTTAGGCTTGTTGCCAGCCCTCACCTTACTGACAGCATCCCTGTACATGATTTGTACAGCTCTCACCAACCACTCATCTATCCCTAACTTCTGCATTGACCACCAGATATGGGGGTGGGGTCCCTGTCAAAGGCTCTCTCTATGTCAAAAAAAGCTAAGTACAGGGGTTTATTTTTGGCTAAATACTTCCCCTACAGTTGCCTAACCAGGAATATAGCATCAGTTGTGCTCCTGCCTGGCACAGATCTGAACTGCATCTCATCTACACTCACACTTTTCCTAATTAATTGAGTTATGACCCTTTCTGTGACTTTCATCCCCTGGTCTCGCAATTTGATTCCTCTGCAATTATTTCTGTCTAAGGCATCACTTTTGCCTATGTAGCAACTGACTATAATGCTCTTGTGGTACCGTCCCATCCATGCTAGCATGGAACATGGACGTTAAATGATGATGATACATATAACAGGCTTGCACAACCATGACGAGAGGCAGGAAACAGTGGTGAGAGATGATGCATGTGCCCATAGTCCTTGGCCCTCAGCAATGAGGATGGGAATAGGCAAAACAGCACCAGTTCCGTACTAGTCTGGTGCACTGTGTTCTGTTTTTAGATGAGCTTTGTAACCATATAAAAATGTTTATGTCTGTCTGTTGTTTTCTTGCTAAACTAAAGTTTCATCTATAAGATAATAATTGTGATTTATGTTAATCTCTCTAGTTTCAAATAACCATACAACATATGCCTCTCATTACTTGTGTCTTGATAAGAGAGCTTCTATCATTCTTCATTATCTACATATATGTTGTGTATAACATGTATATATGTATGTATATATATATGTGTGTGTGTGTGTGTGTGTAACATGTATATATGTGTGTGTGTATGTATGTATGCATGCATGCATGCAGATTTGTATGTTTTGCTTTATGTATGTATTCTCGTGCATATAGTTGCATATCTAGACATGCTCATAGTCATATATGTTTAAATGATAAACTTCTGGAAAGTTTAACAGATTTTTACAGTTCCAGTGACGGATTAGATCTGTAGTCTTCGAATTAGCTTTCTCCGTTCTGGTTTTGTTTGTTTGTTTGTCTATCTTTCTGTCCACCAGTCACTACATTCACCCCTCAACTCACTCGATCTTTACAGTTGTCACCTACTCTTCCCTTCTCATCATCCCTGAACTTTTGTTTTTCCATTCATTATATTCCTCCTCCCTTGCTCATTCCCCATCTCTAACCATCTCCCATTCTTTCATATTATATATATATATATATATATAATCCTGAATAATGTAATATTTTAATTTATAATCAATCTACATGAGACAGGCCATGACATTAAAGTGAGCTGACCATTTCACTTCAGTCACATTGCTAATACCTTTGAGAAAGGCATGACCATCATACAAACCTGATTCCGCTTGTTTATGAATCTGGAGTTTTGAGCTTTGTAAGAAATCAGTCCACCATTGTTTCAGTTTTTATATTAGGGCTGTCCTGTTGCACCACTTCCAGGGGTTTCTTTTGATTATACTGCGATCAGTACTAAGAGATTGCTATTTATATTTTATCAATTTATGAAAGGCTTTGTTAATGTTACATATTCATTATAACTAGTTTCTCGCTCCACTCCCCTTAAACCCAGTCATATCACGTCTATGGATAATGGAAACAATTACTTGTAAATTCTTCATATCTTTTACTGTCTCTCTTGATAATGGGCATTACTCTAATTGCCTGACATTTTATGCCTAATTTAGAAATTATCATCATCACCAACACCTTCACAACATCACATTCATCATGACCATCACAACCACCACATTCATCATCATCACTATAATGGTTATCATTATCACCTTCATGATTCTCATTATTATTATTGATTACCTGCTTATATTTATAATAATCATATATTGTCTGTGTGTATATATATATATATATATATATATATATATATATATACATATATGCATACAAACGTGTGTATTATCATTGTCATCTTTGTCATCATCGTTTAGCATGGGTTAGACAGTGACAGTGACAGATTGGAGCTGGTAAGCCAGAGAGCTGCACCAGGCTCCAGTTGTCTGTTTTGGTCTAGTTTCCATGGCTAGATGCCCTTCCTAATGCCAACCACTCCACATTGAGTACTGTGTGCCTTTTTTCATACCACTGGCATGGATACCTTTTATGTGTCGCCAGCACAGGTGCCTTTCATGTGGCACTGACAATGACGACAACTTCACTTAGCTTGATGTGTCTTCTCAAGCACAGAAAGCCACCAAAAATCTTCTCGGTTACTTGTCATTGCCTCCGTTGAGACACAACATATGAAGATCATATTTTATCACCTTGTTCCACATCTTCCTGGATCTATCTCTTCCATCAGTTCCCTCCACAGTTAGAGATCAGTACTTCGTTACATGGCTGTCCTCATCCATATGCATCAGATGACCAGACCAGTGGAGTCTTCTCTTCGCACACTGCGTCTGGTGCTTCTTAGAACCAGTTTTTCTCTTTAGACACTTAACACTTTGTCTCACATGCACATAGACATTGCACATCCAGCAGAGCATACTACCTTCATTTCTTTCAAACCTTTACATGTCTTTTGCAGTTACAGCTCATGTTTCACTGCCATGTAGCATGACTGTTCACACACGGGCATTATACAGGGTGTCCACAAGGTTTGGGTACATGGAGTAAATAAAATCACAACATAAACAATTAAATATAAGAAATAATAATTTCTTATGTGTTAATCCCCATGTACCCAGACTTTGTGGACACCCTGTACAATCTGCCTTTCACTCTGAGGGAGAGACCCTTTGTTTCTAACAATGGTAGAAGCTTTCTGGCTTTGCCCAACCCATTCATATTCTAGCAGCTATGCTCCTAGAGCACCCTCCTCTACTGCTGACTTGGTCACCTAGGTAACGGAAGCTCCTGACTACTATTAAGTATCCTGCTGGGCATTTGCACAATTGTTGTGGATGAAGGTCATTCATTGTATCCAGGCACAGAAAATCTGCCTTGATAAACTCCATACAACCCAGGCAAACAGAAAAGTGAACATTAAATGATGGTGATGGTCTGGCAATCTGGTAACACTGAAGGAAAGTAAGTGCAGCATCACATTGGCACTCGTTACAAGCAACACTCCACGAATTCCCAACATTACACACCAGAAATTGTTTCCAATAAGAACCACATAAATCAGCCAAGCCCTAATGAGGGCCACAGTCCACTACTCTTCAGCTGCAATGGAGACACAGAAATATAATTAGTGCCAAAATAATGCACCTGAGCCATATTCTAATGCATTAGAAGCAACAGACTGCATAGCAGCTGTGAAGCAATTAGGAAACATGACACTAGAACAACAGAATACAATGATGCTGATCAAATCCAATATGGTAACATGAAGAATCAGCTAAATAAATAATATTATAATATTACACTGATATTGAGGAACAATTGCCAAACCAAAAACAAAAAGGAAAACTCCAGTTATTATTAACACTTTGGTTGTACTTCAGATGGCTACAACCTCAAATGAATCTTATAAATAAATAATGTGAATGCGGAGGTTTATTTCCATTAACCACTTGTTAAATGCCCACAGCTGGAATCTTATCACAAAATCTAACTTACCATCAAAAAACATCAGGCTTTACAAAATATACAAATGATTTAGCTTTTATTTGAACTGTTTTTATACCAAACCACTTGAGATTATCTCCAGCTCAATAATATAAAAATTATTTTTAAATGTGTTTCTGTTTTAATTAAAACTTATTACAATTTTATATAAGAACTTTTTATTTTAGGGGGGAAAGAATATTTTAAGTAATATCAGAAAAATATGTACATGTGTAGAATAATCATTGTATTAAAAATATAAGTATATAAAAAAATATATGTAAATATGTATATTTATATTTCTAATACAATGGTCATTCTACACATGTACACTAACTGGCTGGGATCAGTAAAAAGATGGATACTGATGGACAGCTGGAATGTAGGAGAATCTGAAGAGAAAGAAAAAATGGTTCTCTTGGACTTTGAAAGAGAATTTATATGGTAACCCCAAAGTTGACATTCTTCATTTGTAAAGGGGAATGATGACATGGTATATATCCTGATTATGTTACCAATAGTCTGGGCACTAGTAATGTTCCATTTGTCTGTATGGGAAGAATTGTCACTTTTTTTCTACTTTAGGCACAAGGCCCAAAATTTTTGGGGAGGGGGCCAGTCAATTAAATCGAACCTGATATACAACTGGTACTTAATTTATTGACCCCGAAAAGATGAAAGGTAAAGTCAACTTCGGTGGAATTTGAACTCAGAATGTAAAGACAGACGAAATATCGCTAAGCATTTCGCCCAGTGTGCTAACGTTTCTGCCAGCTCACCGCCTTAAAGAATTGTCACTCAGTGAGAATGAGAGATGAAGTTGGTCCTGGTGTAATATAAACTCAGAACATTAAATACCTTTTATTGATAGCAACTGTAACAACAGCACTGTCACCATCATCATCATCATTTCATTGTCCACTTTTCCATGCTTGCATGGGTTGGATGGAACTTGCATGGCTTGATGCCCTTCCTCTCACCAGCCACCACCTGTTTCTAAATAAGGAAAACATTTCTTTATGGCCAGACATGTTTTCACCGGAAATTAGAAACGGACATGACTTGTATGTCATTTACAATTATCATATAAAGTCAAGACAAGGAAATAGCAACACGCACGCAAATCATTTTACCAGGCTTTGTTAGCTGGGGCTATAGTAGAAGACACTTGCTCAAGGTCACATGCAATGGGACTGAATCCATAGCCTTGTGGTTGCGAAGCCGACTTTTCAACCATACAGCCACATCCGTAACAATAACAATGATATTAATGAATTTGGAGAGAGAATATTAATCGATGAGATCAACCCTAGAACTTGACTGGTGTTTTGTTTTATTAGTCCCAGGAGGATGTAAGATAAATATAACCTCAGTAGAATTTGAACTTAGAGATCTGGAACCAATATTGCAAAGCTTTCTATCTACCCCCTGTGATAACCCTGTTGATTCATTGAATAATAATAATAATAATGACAATAATAATAATAATAATAATAATAATGACAATAATAATAATAATAATAATAATAATAATTATAATAATAATAATAATGACAATAATAATAATAATAATGACAATAATAATAATAATAATAATAATGACAATAATAATATTAATAATAATAATGACAATAATAATAATAATAATGACAATAATCATCATCATCATCATCATCGTTTAACGTCCGCTTTCCATGCTGGTATGGGTTGGACGATTTGACTGAGGACTGGTGAAACCGGATGGCAAC
>NC_068986.1:116943684-116954963 GCF_001194135.2 Octopus bimaculoides
GAATAATAATAATAATAATGACAATAATAATAATAATAATAATAATAATGACAATAATAATAATAATAATAATAATAATAATAATAACGGCAATAATAATAATAATAATAATAATAATAACGACAATAATGATGATAATAATAATAATAATAATAATAATAATAATAATAACGACAATAATAATAATAATAATAATAACGACAATAATGATAATAATAATAATAATAATAATAATAATAATGACAACAACAATAATAATAATAATAATGATGATAAGGAGGATAGACTGTAATGGTTGTGAATCGACAGAATAATGGAACGAAGCTTGAGAAATATCAAAAGAAACTAAGATATCAAAGTATTTAATCACAAGCTGTTTCTGATGCTAATACTGGAGAATAGTAATGGGTGAATGGAAGAATTCTTCAGATACGTGTGACCTCTTGGCATTCTTGTCCTGGCCTTTATAGTTTAAAATTCTTGATGTAAAAGAACCAAAGTTTTGTCATCTACAATGAAAGCCTTTGAACAAAACTGGAATGTCTGACTTAGAAATGGAATTACCATCTCATCTCCAGTTAAGAATCAATTGAAGTCAATAAGGCTACTGGCAAGATAGAATCTGTCGATATGGATTTTTGAAATGTTTTTTCAGTATTTCTTTGTCCTGAAGGAGTGAACACTGAATATTGATGGATGAGAGGGAATTAGCAAACAAATTATGATCTTTCTTTATATCAGAGAAGGCTGTTATCTTGTTACTCTAGCATTTAGGAATTTTTGCTCTCATTAGATGCTGAGTGGAGTAGAATAGGGGTAAAAAGTGACAGTGTGTAAGTGGTAAAATGTTGAAGTCTCTTGGATAAGACCAGAGGTTCTCAAGCTTTTTGGGCCACCAACCCCCTCATGGCCACATAATACCCTCAGCACCCCCACCCCTATTTTTATGTATCTCTTTTACTCTTTTACTTGTTTCAGTCATTTGACTGCGGCTATGCTGGAGCACTACCTTTAGTCGAGCGAATTGACCCCAGGACTTATTCTTTGTAAGCCTAGTACTTATTCTATCTGTCTCTTTTGCTGAACCGCTAAGTTACAGGGACGTAAACACACCAGCATCAGTTATCAAGCGATGTTGGGATGACAAACATATACACACACACACACACACACACACACACACACACACACACACACACACACACACACACACATGCACATACATATATATACGTATATACGACAGGCTTCTTTCAGTTTCCATCTACCAAATCCACTCACAAGGCTTTGGTTGGCCCAAGGCCATAGTAGAAGATACTTGCCCAAGGTACCACGCAATGGGACTGAACCTGGGACCATGTGGTTGGTAAGCAAGCTACTTACCACACAGCCACTCCTGCACCTATAAATAAAAGTTTTATATTTTACTAATTTATATATACTATGAACCATTTTATATTTAATATAATATTTTATAACTTGTATACAAATACTATAATAATATTATAATAAATTCATAGCATACCCCAATCCACTGTCTTCCTCCCAATGCGTTCTTTTCCCCTACTAGCCCCTTAGACACCAGCGCCCACCTGGACCCTCTTGATGCCCACCAGGGTGTGGTAGCACCCACTTTGAAAATCTATAGATTAGACCGATAGATTCCCATGAGTGAGACATAAGTATCACTGTGCGGTTGAGAAGTTTGCTTTCCAACCCTATGGTCTTAGGTTCAGTCCTACAGCCTGGAACCTTGGGCAAAAGGGTCTTCTACTATAGCTCAAGGCTGACCAAAGCCTTGTGAGTGGATTTTGTTGACAGAAACTGAAAGAAACCTGTTTTGTGTGTGTGTGTGTGTGTGTGTGTGTACCGTGACATTGTGAAATGTTGTGAATGAATGTCATTCATTTTCTATATTATGCGAAAACAAAAATTGGTGAGCTGGTAGAACCTTTAGCATGCTAGACAAAATACTTAGCAGTACTTCAGCTGTCTTCACATTCTGAGTTCAAATTCCATCAAGGTTGACTTTATCTTTTATCCTTTCTGGGTCAATAAAATAAGTACCAGTTGAACACGGGGGGGGGGGGGTTAATGTAATCAACTGCCCCTCCCCCACTAAATTGCTGGCCTTTGCCAAAATTTGAAGCTAATATTATGTGGAAACATGTTTGGCCATGACTTAGTGGTTTGGCAAAAAGACTGACAGAATAAGCACCAGGCTTACAAAGAATGTTGTGAGGTTGATTTCTTTGACTAAAAGGCAGTGCTCCAGCATGGCCACAGTCAAAATGACTGAAACAAGTAAAAAAGAAACAGTAATTAATAAAATAACATCTATAACATTTATTATGCTGGTGTTTGGAACATAAATTAACATGAAATTTTGAGGGAAGGATTTAATTCAGATCATATCCTAGAACCAAGGTGTAATTTTTTCCTATAGCTGCTCTCTTCAAACAGTTCTCCCTTCCAACCATATCTGCTTCCCTTACACTTTTACCTCTGCTAACCTATTACTCCCTGTGCTCTGCCAGTGATTAATGACATCAATAACAGTTGATAGATACCAGATAAGGTTACTTGTTCTTAGGTTTTGCTATTAAATTTAGCTTGGTCTTTGTGAACCTATCTGTTATTAGTTCTGTTATGTTAAGAATAATATCCAACAGCCTTTGACTGTTTCATATGCACTTTTAAAATTACTTCAGTTAGAAGTTTAATATTTTATCTTCCTACAAACAACAAACACGCCAGTCAGCTCATACCTTCCAGGTGTAACAAGATTTTTGTGTTGGTAGGATTTGTGTTTATCAATATTCAGCTTTACTTCTTACTGTTTTTTTTTTTTTTGTGCTATTGATTTTACATTGCTTTCTTTAGCTCACTCTTGATATTATTTTTATCATCTCATATTTTATTCTAAAAATCTTAAATGGTTTGTCTATCAGTTTTGATTATTGACTATTGGATATATCTTCAAAATATTATTTTACGTTACAAGTATTACAGCTTGTTGTGCTGAGATATATTGGCATTTTCTATTTTTCTCTGCTGGAATCTCTTACTGAAGACTTTCTCTTAGAGCTGTTACATATTTATTTTATCTAGAATTTCACTTTCTGCTTCTCTTTCACAAAAAACAAGGACACCTTTTATTTCTCATTCTAAATATTTCCCCTCATTTTTTTTCTCTTCGTCTTTAGTTCTATAGAACCTCTCCTGCTCTTGTACTTTTCCAATAAATACCCAATTTTACTCATAATAAATATGGTTGTTCCACAGAAAATTTCTGTTAGAATATTTCTTAGTTTTTAGATTTTTAAGCGCTACCAAAATGGCTTTGATGTGTTCTGATGCTCTTAGTCCCAGACCTAAACTTTTCCTTTATTCCATATATAAATACTAAGATGTCAGTCTCTTATAATATTTCTTTCTTAGGATTTTGTTTAATTTCACTCATATCCTTAGAATACAACCATTAGCGTAGCTAGAATGTGTGCCGCCCCTACTGCTTTGCCTAGCTACGCTAGTGAATACAACTGCAACATAGTATTGTTGTTGCTGTTTTTGAGGTGGTGAGCTGGGCAGAATTATTAGCAGCATTTCTTGTGGTTCTTTATATTCTGAGATCAAATTCTGCTGAGGTTGATTTACCTTTCATCCCTTCAGGGCCAATAAAATAAGTACCAGTTGAGCACTGGGAGTCGATATAATCAAAATGCTTAGCGGTATATCACCCATTACTGTGTTCTGAGTTCAAATTCTGCCAAGGTTGATTTCACCTTTTATCCTTTTGGATTGATAAATTAAGTACCAGTGAAACACTGGGGTTGATGTAATTGACTGGTCCCTCTCCCAAAATTTCAGGCCTTGTGCTTCCAGTAGAAAGTATTATTATTATTATTGTTATTATTATTATTATTATTATTATCTACCTTGAATTCTTGTCTGCCTCAAGCCTTCGGGTGTGGTTCATGTATAGTTGAAAATGGAGTATCTGTGCTACCAGTGCACAGATTAAACAGCAAATCTAGAAAACAAACATGGAAATAGGTTATTTATTCAGAATGCAAAAATATGGGAATGACTGAAGTTGTTCAAATAATTAACTAAAGGCAACATGAAGGTGGGGATAGTAGGAGTGGGGGGGGGGAGTTAATTAAATAGACTCGTGCCAAAATGAGAAATATAAAAACAAAAAAGACAGCAACAAAATATAAAATAATGCTAAAACAAGTCTTAAAACCCAGCTGATTTGGCCTTATTCTCAATTTGCAGATGTTATTGATGGAATATATTTTAAGCCAGCATCATTCCTATAGAAATAACCATAATAGATCTGCTTGATGCCAAAATTATTTTGGTATTGTTCAATATTGGCTCACATAATTTCCTGGTTTTATTTTATTTAACTTGGTGAGTTTTTAATAGTTCTGGTTGGTTTTGTTCTTCACAAAGACTCAGTTTTGCTCTGTTCTACTGCATCAGTGCCTCTCTAAATTAAACAATGCTCATCATGATGATAGTGCTGCTGCTGATGATGATGATGACACCTTTTTGTCTTTTTAGTATTTTCATTCAACGGCTGAAAGCTTTAATGATTTCTGAATTTTACATTCAAGATTTGGTTGATGGATTGTAATTGATTTCCTGTAGGTGCAGTTGTTGCTGCGTGACTAAGGAACTTGCTTCCTTATGACATAACTTTCAGGTTCAGTCCCACTGCTTGGTACTTTGGGCAAGTGTCTTCTACAGCCATGGACTGACCAAAGTTCTGTGAATGGATTTGGGAGACGGAAGTGGAAAAAGTTCATATGTGATATATATGTATATATATAGAGAGCAATAAGAAAATGGAGGGGATTAATAGGTGCTATTCATCAACTTTTAGACATTATATTATGTCAATTTATTTATTTACTAAAAGGACAATTATAATAGTATAATAATATACACATAAAATAACAGAGAAATAAACATATTACATGTTTATATGAATATATATATGTTTGTGTATTATTGTTATAATTATATAATTATAATGATACGAACTGCTGCATTAATCCTCCCTTCTAAACACATCTAATACGTATGTACCTATGAGTATGTTTGTACGGAAATATATATATATATACAGCTGGATGCCCTTCCTAAGTGGTTGGCGTTAGGAAGGGCATCCAGCTGTAGAAACTCTGCCAAATTAGATTGGAGCCTGGTGTTGCCATCCGGTTTCACCAGTCCTCAGTCAAATCGTCCAACCCATGCTAGCATGGAAAGCGGACGTTTAAACGATGATGATGATGATGATAGGGAGAATTCACAAAAAAAAAACAAAACAAAAGATGAAGACAGTTGGTGTAGAAAACAAACAGATGTATTAGTATAACGCTCAGGAATTGAAAAAGTCTTTAACGTTTCGAGCCTATGCTCTTCCACAGAAAGGAACACAGAAAGAAACCAGGAGAGAAAAAATGTATGTAGTGGTCAGCGATCTATCATGGCGAATATATGTATATATATGTGTATTCATCATGTATATACAGTTTCATTCTTACATAACTAAAATGATATATTGATTTTATAAATTACAATATTACTCCTCTTATAATAATTTTCTCATACCTCTGTTTATATTTTATCTAATATGAATAATATAATGCATCTGATAATAATAATAATTGATTAATTTGCATGCATATACATACACATATGCATGTACATTTATGTGTAGGTATGTGTATTTATGTATATTTAAAAGTATGTATATATGTGTGTACTTATATTTATAACTTAACCTTATGTACTTTCTAAAATCTCTGATGAAGCCTAGAGAAACACCCTAGTACCTCAATTTCATCTAATAATTACTTCAGTCCAGTGGATGGATAAAAGTAGAATGAGGTATTATTGCCTCTTGGCTGAAACAGCTGTATGATATTATCCCAATTTCTAATTGTTATATGTTATATATTTTAATAATTACTGATATTTTTATATTTTATATATTATATATATAAAGCATGATATGTTATACATGTATGTATATTGTTATAATTGTCCTTTTAGTAAATAAACAAATTGACGTAATATAGTGTCTAAAAGTTGATGAATACCACCAGTGTTCTCCTTCATTTTCTTATTGCTCTATAAATTTAGGGTAAAATAATTTTTATCCTCACCCATTTATTACACTTGGTAGTGTAATTGCCATGCAATGAAAAAACACTTGTGCATTAATAATAATTGGGTATCCTACCAGCAGTATATCGGATAGATATCCTTTAGTTGGTTGGATTCACAACCTCTAACTTTTTTTAATTTCACACACACACACACACACACACACACACACACACACACACACGTATATATACACACATACATATACACACACATATACACGCACACACGCACACACACATGCACACACACACACACACACACACACACCAGACACTTTACAAAGTACATTGTGTCTTTCTTTTGTCACTCTGTGTGTATTTTATGTACTGGATACATTTTATTATTATTATTATTGATGATTTGACTTCGGTTTTTTCTTACGTGGGTAGCAGGTTACTCCTGTAACCTTCGGTATCCACAATCTATCAATAGTCTTTCAAGTACTTAATACCCTCCTGATAATCTTTCCTGTCCCGAAGAATCAGAAGTAGTGGGGAGCATCATAGCCATGTGTTGAGAGGAATTCTTTGGGATTTGGATAATTCACCTCTGGAAACATGGGTGTTTTTTGTTCATCATCCTTAACCAGGGACCTTTTGAGTGGGATGGGCTACTGGACTTGAAGAAAATTCTAATTGCTATTCATCTTGATATGGGATCACCATGTTGCACACACATGTTTGTGATGCATGTGCCTGGTGTACCCTTATCAGACTGGTAGTCCTGATGGGTATAATGGGCTTCGTATGTTTTACCCCACTGTCACTTTGATGGCATGCACTGCTCTCTCAATAACAATGATAATATATTTATTATGATGATCTCTTTCTTATTCTTTTACTCCTTTACTTGTCTCAGCCATCAGACTGTGGCCATGCTGGGGCACCACCATATTTAATTTTTCCTAATTTAATGTCTGTCTCTTACAGGTTAACAAGATTATGAAATTATGTCCAGTTGAAAGTAACCATGGAACACTTAGATTGGATAGCCGGTCGCAGGATGTTATTATTGCTTTGGGTATATACCTATTAGAGTCTGGACTTCAGGTATGAACCTTTTTTTATGAATTTTTATTCATATGGTTGTGTGTTTAATGCAGTCTGAAGAATAAAACTGTACAATTATGGTTGTGCTCCCAAAGGAGGTTTTATCATTTAACTCCCCCCACTTTATGTAATCTAAGGTTTTCATGTATCTTTTCTGTAGCAAGGCACCTGTTCCTGTTTCTGTCATACTTTAACTTCTCAAAATCTAGAATAAATCCATCTCCTTCTTTATTAAAACCCCACTAAGTTGAAGGGTCTCTTCCTTGTTAGTAATTTCAATAATGCTAGTATTGCCAAAAAAGTTTTTTAATGGTGGAACTTGAAGTAGATAAAGCTATTAATAATAGCTTGTAGAGTATTGGTTTAAAATATCCACATGTAGTCTTCAATTCCATTTTTTTCTATAAGGGATTTTTTTAAACCCAATAATCTATTTATGATTTTATCTACTTTGAGTTCCACCGTTAAAAATAATTTATTTCATCTCTCTCAAAGTTTCTAAGTTCTTTTTACTGTAAATAATTTGCAATTCTTACTGGTAAGAATAATGCTTTCAAAATTGATGGAGAAGATTCAAAGTGTTGCTTTGGCATAATCTTTTATCTTTTACTTGTTTACATACAAGTGCCGATTGGTGACAGGAAGGGCATCCAGCTGCAGAAGATCTGCTTCACTGAATTCTGTCCAACTGATGCAAGTGTGAAAATATGGGTATTAAAATAATGAATGTCTAGAGAGAAAATATTCAAATAATAGCAGTTCTGAGATGATAACGAGAAGAGAACAAGCCAGAGTAGTTAGTGTAGGCAGCAGGGAAGGTTGAGGGAAAGTATGCTGCTTAGAATAGATATGAGGATTAGCAACAGGAAAGGCATCCAGCCATAGAAAATGCACCTTGTAAGTATGGAAATGTTGACATTAAAACGATGATGATGATTATGTTTATTTGCTGGAGCTATATTCTTTCCTTTCTTCTTACTGACAGTATAAAGAAAAAATCCTACCATATTTGCTGAATGTTTTAAGAGACCTCCCTAAAGTTCAGTGGATTGATGGACCCAAAGGAACACAAAAACACAGTAAGTCAGTTAAGAATTGTATTTTAAATGGTTGCAGTTCTGTCTGAAGAACTACCTTGATGCAGGTGTCAATGATGTTCTTTCTTGTGGTTAAATCAAAATGTTTCTATCATTTTTTGTATTAATTCAACACATCGATATACACATATACATACACATTTACACACATGCATGTTCACACATAAACACTCATGATTTGTGTGTTCGGAGCTATGTGATTCTGTTGACCACTTTCTTATCAAAGAAATTTGATTTTATGCCAAGTAAATGATTCCTTTTTTGTTGTTCTTTGTGACAAAACTCCCAAGACATTTTTCAAACTCTTGTGATATTGCCACACTAACATATAGATGTCAACTTATAATTTCTATATTTTTGGAATATTTATAAATTTGGTCGAAATGGATTAATCTAATCATTTGTTTTAGTTAATAAATTAAGATTTAGTTTTCTTTAAGATGACATGAATCTTAATTTCTTTAAGGTTCTCAACTTGTACCAAGAAAATATTTTGGTTACATTTGAGTTTTTCGTGGATTATTGCAGTACAATTTACAAATCCAGTGATATTTGCATTATTAAGCAGTAATATCTAGAGCTGGACGGCATACCATGATGGCATTTTCTTGTTATGTAAGGGATTGTTTTAAAATTGTCTTCTATAATTTTTACGTGTACAACTTTATATTGTTCTTATATTAGCCATGAGATTTCAGATACCCACATACATGGTTCAATATTGTGGTGAGTGATTATTTTACTTAGGTTTGTTTGTTTTTTTTTTAAATTTTAAAAATTATTTTCACATGTAAAAAAACCCCCCTGATTTCAATCCTGCTGCTATTTTAATTTGTATTTAAATTAATTAGCATTAATTATGTTGTCATGGGATTATTACAAGTTTACTAATACTCATAAAATCAATGTTCATATTATTGTAATTCCATTAGGACATAGTACCTCTCTCAGCATTCATACTCCAAACTATTATTTGCTTATGAAGAAATTTTTTCTTTTTTTGTTAACCTCTTCCCTAGAATAACTTTATATTTCACTCCAATTAATTTATGCACATTTCATTTTTTTTTTCTTTTCTATAAAACTTTTCAGGACAGATAAAATATGAAAGTGGTGTTAAAAAATCAGGTGGGTTGACCTCCTTGCCGGCTGTTCTGTCTCAGTTACTTCCTCCCCCCTCTCTTTTCATTGTCACTGATTTCCCTATATCCTACTTCATTGACATGCTAGTTAAAGATAATGATCTCACTGTCAGTTTGCTGTGTCTCCTCCTAATGTTCAATTATTCCTAATAACATTAGTATAGAATTTCTTAGTCTTCACTAACCATTTCCCTTTAAAAAAACAAAAAACAAACCTCAAAACTGTCTCCTCATTAGCAATTATTCCTAGCTATATTATAGTTAAGAATAAATTAGTGATTCTATGGCCTTAGTATTGCTATTCTCTGTTATTTACTGTCTGGTCATTCCTTAAATCCCTCTAGTTTTGCTTGATTTGATTTCAGTGTTGTATTAATTTGTGTTGTAATTGCTAAAATTTTCTAGATAAAATTCTAATATCAACCAATACTATTTTTTCAGCTGACATATTTCAAAACAATTTGCATGTTTGATTCACACTTAGGCATTATTAGTGATGGGAACATTACATGCTATTTATTAGGTTCATCACCATCGTTGTTGTTTAACGTCCACTTTCCATGCTGGCATGGGTTGGATGATTTGACTGAGGACTGGCGAACCAGAAGGCTGCACCAGGCTCCAATCTGATCTGGCAAAGTTTCTACAGCTGGATGCCCTTCCTAACGCCAACCACTCCAAGAGTGTAGCGGGTGCTTTTACGTGCCACCAGCACAAGGGCCAGTTACATGGTACTTGCAACAGCCATGCTCAAAAAGGTTTTTTTTTATGTGCCACTTGCACAGGAGCCAGTCCAGCAGCACTGGCAACGACCTCGCTCGAATGATTTTTTAACGTGCCACCAGCACAAGCGCTAGAAGGCAACGCTGGTAACGATTATGCTCAAATAATGCTATTTACGAGCCACTAGCACGGAAGCCAGACAGCTGCTCTGGCAATTCTATCAACTATTTCCTCAAGTACCATTGCCTATATTTTTTAACAGAGTGGAAGATTTTTTTCTGAAAGAAATTCCCAGTAAAAATTTAGCAGTAGTCCGAAGAATTCTCTTATATAGTTGGGGCAGGGTTTCCAAAGCTAGAAGAAGGATTCTGTCTGTTGTTTAGCCTCGAGTCAGCTTTGATCCAGTAGATCTTTGATGAAAGGCATAACAACCATGATCATCCAGTCCATTTGTGTATCTAGGATTACACTATCCACTGTGTCTTTGTTTTTGTTTTTAACATTGTATGGTGTGGTTTTATTGAGATTTAACTGCTATATCTAGGCTCATTGATATTAGTTGTTGCATGAGGTGGTAAAAGTTTGAGAATGTAAAAGTCTGCAACTTTAAAATGAACCTCCACCAACTGCTCTGCCTATCTATCTGTGCACACCTTTCAATACCGTGTATGCCATAAGGTCCTTCAAATGTAATGGAGGCCTCAAAAGACATTTTAAGATCCACAAAGATTAGAACTTAACTGCAACTCTTGGTGCTCTAAATCAGATATGCAATCTGTGTGGGTGTCTTTTCAATACATTGTCTGGTTTAAAAAGCCACATCAGATGCCATGATCGATCTAAGGTGTAGGTACAGGAGGTGATCAGACTCTGCATAAGGAGTAGACACCCCCTTCCCCCCACATATCCTTATAGTCAACTTAAGATGCATTTCTTGTTAGAACACTGAATACTGCATCATTAGCATGTTCTGTTTGGTGTTCTAACAAGTATCCATGTTGAGTTTGATATAAAGATAACCTTTAGTATTAATACTGCTTCTGTCACTAATTATATATATATATATATATATATATATATGT
>NC_068986.1:116954973-116956582 GCF_001194135.2 Octopus bimaculoides
ATATATATATATATATAATGATGGCTCTGAGGAAGGTACAAGTTGTTGCACAATCACTTATCTCTGATTGCAACACAGAAACAGCTGTAAGCTAATGAATATGATTACATAACTTGTTTTGTGATTCATTAATAAGCAAAACCATAAAATGTGACGCCATATGGCCTAGTAGTTAGGGTGCTGCACTCACAATCCAATATTGTGGTTTCAATCCTCAGACTTAGTGGTATGTTGTATTCTTGAGCAACACACTTCATTTTCTATTGCACTGTGATCATTTCAACATCTGATATTGTGTACTGTGCACCTGTCCAATCAACACCAATTTGATGGAGGGACTGAGCTCATACAGGGGACAAACATTTGATCACTTCAAACAAATCTGTGCAGACTGTTCAACAAAAACTTGTGGAATTGTCTTTTTTGAACTTGAAAAACTACCAAGAACATTAATAAGCACCATGTTATTGTTTAGAATCTCTCAGTTATGCTTATGATTAACAACAGTATTCAAAAGTTAGCGACTCAATTTGTGATTATGAAACTAATAGTAAAGCTACAAGCTTTTCAATGTTGAAGCTGAATCTTTGCCATTATCTCTCAGTGAAGTTGCTTTGGTCTTATAATGTTCTATGTTGAAGAATTATTGTGTGGGGTTTCTACCATATTTTGTACAACTGTTGCAAGGTGTGATGTAATTTCTGCTTTGCCTTCAAAATGTGGTATATTCTTTGTAGAGAAAGTCTTGTTGTGCTTGTAAAATATATATGCCTTGCTTAGTTAATGGAGGATGTTGTTAACGAGCCATGAAATATATATCAAGCTATAAATTTTTATTATGTTTTCTATTGTTAAAAGCATTGTTTTTGAGGTTGAATGATTGCCAGATTGTGCATGGTAAGCGATACAAACCTGTCTAATTATTGGACTATCCAAGCATAAAACTTGTAGCTCATGTATAACTCTGGTAATCATTAAAAGATAAATATATGTGTGTATATAGACACACATGACGTTAATTAATTTGAGCAAGATAATACATGAAACATTTACTGTTGTTGAAAAAATACAGCATACTGTATACAAATGCTCTGAAGAATTTAGACAAGAGCTAACAAAGTAGAATGACGAAAGGAAAAAATAAAATTTATTAAGGTTCTGTGATGTTTAGTTTCAATTGTATTTGTCCATCTTTATGTTCTGAGTTCAAACTCTGCTGAGGTCAACTTTGCCTTTCATCCCTTCGGGGTCGATAAAATAAGTACTTGTTGAGCACTGGGGTCAGTGTAATTGACTAACTCCCTCCCCCCCAATTTCAGGCCTTGTGCCTATAGTAGAAAGGATTATTATTATTAAGGCAGCAAACTGGCTGAACCATTAGCATGCTGGACAAAATACTTAGCAGTATTTCACTTGTTACTACATTGTGAGTTCAAATTCCGCCGAGGTTGACTTTGCCTTTCATCCTTTCAGGGTCAGTAAAATAAGTAACAGTTGAAGACTGGGACCACTGTAACTGACTTGTCCCCTTGCCCAAAATTGCTGCCCTTGTGGCAAAATTTTGAAAGCATTATTATTATTATTATTATTATTATTATTATTATTATTA
>NC_068986.1:116956931-116964915 GCF_001194135.2 Octopus bimaculoides
TGTTAAATATTGAACAATGATTTAGACATTAAAATTATGATTATCAAAAATAAAGAAATCATTATTTTTGTTTTTGTTGTTATATTTACTTCTATGACTTTCCAGGCTTTAATAAATCTGAGAACCAAGTGAAATTAACAGGTCAGTTGGTGTGTGTGTGTGTGTGTGTGTGTGTGTGTGTGTGTGTGTGGGTTGTTCTCCTACACAATTCCTGGCTTCCACTTGCCCTCTGCTCACAGTTCTGTTCTAATCAGCTTGTGTCTGCTGCCTTGTTCCTTGTAATGATTCCTTGATACCAAATCTATCTGATCCAAATCCTAAAACTGTTTTTCCCAAACATCCTTACTACCAGAAAGTTATAACAGTCTTATTGATTAGTTTGTGTTTAACAACCCCATCCTATATTATTATTATTATTATTATTATGTAAACAGTTGTTGCTACTATTGTTGTTGTTTTCCAGCTGTAACTATAGAAACGGACACCATGTTTCTTTGGAATTCGACAGTTCATGTTGTCTCAAAACGAAACTCATTTTCATTTTGTTCTTTGCAAATAGAAATAATTAAGAGAATACAGTTTTTATTTATTGTTTTGGTATTTTATTTGTTGTACCTTTGAAAGTATTTAGATATTAACCTGAAAGGAGGTGGTGTGTGAGGAAAGTGAAATATTTTAATTATTTTTAATTTATTTCTTCAAATAACTAATATTTAAGAATTTATTTGAAATGTAAAGTAGCTTCAAAACTACTCATGAAAATAAGATTTAAATTCTAATTCACTTTGTTTTCGCTGTGAATCCTTTTTATAATTATCTTGCAAACTAAAAATCAAACCCCAAAACCTATTCAGGAAAATCTCTTGAAGTTCTGGGTTTTCATGACTAGGATTAGGGTTACATAAGGTTGTAGTGTTGATGAAAATTAGATTTTATGTCAAACAGCAGAGTTTGTATGAGAGTTTGGTTAGTTGATTTGTCTTGAGGAGTGAAAATCTAGTTTTGGGTACTTTCCTTTATTTGATAATTGGGTATTGTTATGGACATTGGGCAGTTGTTTATGGAGCCTGTCACCTAACATATACCACAGTGCTTTCATATTATGCAATATATTAAGTTGGAGGAAGAAGTTCTACTCTCGTTCAGTTTGTCTCAGACATGTTATAGTTGAATGAAATATCAATTTGCTGTATCTCTATTTTGTCCGCTCATGTATTTTATTTTCAACATTTTCTTTAACATTACATATGTCATCTAAACACGAAATAGTATGATGACTACTAATCTTCTAGTGGAATCCATTGAAATGTTGATAAACATGGATCTGAGAACTTTATTCTTTCAAAGTAACAATAAAATGAAATCTGGTTCTATATTTAAGAGATGAGGAATTATTTACATTTGATGGATATTTGTCCTCATCTTGTTTGTTGTTAACTCAACATTTCGGCTGATATACCCTCCAGTCTTCATCAGGTGTCTTGGGGAAATTTCGAACCTGGGTTCTCATTCCTAAGGTATTTTTTGATATTATTATTCATGTCACTGCCTGGAATCGAACTAGGAATTTTGGGGTTAGTAGCCCACACTCTTAACCACTATGCTATATGCCCGTGATGAAGGCTGGAGGGTATATCAGCCAAAACGTTGTGTTAACAACAAACAAGATGAGGACAAATATACATCAAATGTAAATAATGTAAACAATGAAAATGAAATCTGTCGGGGTTTTAAATGTCCTGCTGTGAATTTTGGGAATAGACAAATAATCTATTTCTGGAAAATGATGAAACATTCTTAACTTATAAACCTTTACTAAACCAACCCAGAGATCAGGGACTGACAGAAAAGCATGCAAAAACTGCATGAACTTTCTATTCTTTCCGAAATTGAGTCATAACGTTCATATTTTTTTTGTTAAAGAGAGTGAGTAATGTGGGAGAAGAGATGTAGAGGGAGCTAAAACTAATAATATAAACTAATAATGTAGTTTACATTGAGTTAGATCTGCTGAAACAAAGCTCTTTATTTCCATCTCTCATCATCTCTGTTGTTTGTCTACAAACTTCTTGAGACAGCCACAAATGTTTTCATTCTTTACCCTTATTTCAAGCCTGTTGTTATTACATTTAATTCTTCTCCTTTGTACAAGAACACCTCCATCTTTACTACCTCTGTTTGTAATTCATAAACTACCTGACGTTCCTACAAAATCAACAAATTCAACAATTAATAAACTTATCTGGCTGCCGACTGTGAATTGCCTTCTGTCTTTTTTTTGTTCTGCATGAATAGCAGATTAATTCACCACTTTTGTGTTTTAAATCTTAAAAACAAAAACATTATTTCAATTGAATAAACATTTGATGAATTCATTTGTGAGTGTCTTGCTTAGTAGAGCTATAACTGTTCTTGGTGTTTACTCACCAGTCAGGTCAGTCCTCGTTGAGCAGACCAGTGATTAAAGACATGCCAGACGTGACCATCCTGTCTCATTCAGATATAATGGATCTGGGATGACATTTATTTAATATACTTTTATTTTTAAAAGAGATTGGGTGTTGTTTGAGAGAGATTTGGCTGCTAGGTCAAGCAGGTTGAACAACTACATATGTAGGGTTTCTGTCACTGGCTTGAGAGGAGCCATTGTAGTGTTTGGAGAAACAATGGCCCTGTCCACACTGCTTTTGTTTGCTATGTAGGCAGCATCATTTGTTCTTTAATAGAAACACACATGCGTCATTACACATAGATGCACAGGTCATCCAGTAATCCCAAGTTGCATTAGTTGCAACTGAAAGAGTTGCCATGCTTCCTGCTTCAAATTGTGCTGGAATGAGATGCAACTACAAATTAAAAAGAAAAAAGAAACAAGATTATGGTTAGGATTTGCAGATATAAGCCCCTGCGATGTAAAAGAGGCTGAGATATATATCCTTTATCATTTACTTGTTCCAGTCATTAGACCATGGTCATGCTGGAGTACCTGCTTGAAGAAGGTTTAGCCAAATGAATTGACCCCAGTAATAATTTTTTAAGATTGGTACTTATTCTATCAGTTTCTTTTGCTGAATTGCTAAGTTACGGGGATGTAAACACACCAACACCAGTTGTCACAGTGGTGAGGGACAAACTCACGCACATACACACACACAACAGGCTTCTTTCAGTTTCTGTCTACAAAATCCACTCACTAAACTTTGGTCAGGAGAAGACACTTGCCGAATGTGTCATGGAGTGGGATTAAACTTGGAATCATGTGGTTGGGAAGCAAGCTTCTTACCACATAGCCATGCCTAGGCCTATGAGCCACATACAGACATGTTTGACTGCAGAATTAATTCTGGTAGTTCTTACATCATTTTGTATACAGTCATAGACAGCAATTTAGCTTGCATCGCACCTCATTTTGAGTACATGGTATTGACAAGTTACAAAAGCATCAAAACATCAATGTATATTACTCCTGAATGGGATCTAATGAGAGTTATCTCATTTGTATATGACTTACATGTGTTTTAACACCAGGCACATTGATGAGAATATATTCTCTTATGTTTATAAGCACAGCCTACCCATGAACTAGCAAAATGCATACTTTGTGTATGTGTTTTCAATGTTGTTCTGTGAGCTGGCAGAATCGTTAGCACGCTGGGCGAAATGCTTAGCAGTCTTTTGTCTGCCGTTACATTCTGAGTTCAAATTCCACTGAGGTCGACTTTGCCTTTCATCCTTTTGGGGTTGATTGATTAAGTACCAGTTACACACTGGGGGTTGATGTAATCGACTTAATCCCTTTGTCTGTTTTTGTTTGTCCCTGCCTCTATGTTTAGCCCCCTGTAGGCAATAATGAAATAAAAAATATTGTTTATATATTCATGTATGTGTGCATACTCACACACACACATGCCAACTACTTTACAATACACATTTTAAAGTGGTTGAGATCAGGAAGGGTGTCCCACCACTAGAGGACAATGCAGTCCTGGCACCAGGACTGTCAAACCAGCCAGCCCATGCCAGTAGAGAACATGCTCATTAAAAGATGATGATGCTATATAGTGTGTATCTATGCACACATACACTCATGCATCATCATCATCTCAAAAGCTTTAGTTCTATGAATTTTAAAGCTGTATAGTTGAGTATATCATGACTTATTTTTTTAATATTTCATTTATCTTTTCAACGCTGACTTTGGCTAAAGTATTTTTTTTTCTCTTTTAAACCTTCAAACTCTGAACGATATTACATTCATCTCATGCACATACTGTCATCCCAAGTTGCTTCTTGTGCTGTCATTGTCATCAGCAATCAGTATCATTAATTGCTTTGTCTGTTTGTTTGTTTGTTCATTGTATTGTTTGTTTTCTGTCTCTCATATTTACATAAAATGTACAAACACAAATATTTCATTAAATCATATATCATTCTCATGTTGAAGTTGAACAACTCTTAACACACTTTCTGTGCTCATACCTTGAACATCAAACTGTGTGTGTATGTATGTATGTATGTATGTGTGTGTGTGTGTGTGTATATATATATATATATATACATATATATATATATATATATATATATATAATGTTGTTGTTGCTGCTGTCTCAACTGTTGCTGTGTCTGAGCCGTTTGATGTATTGACTCTAAGGCAGTTTGACTGGTGGATATAGCTAGGTTTCATCAAATCATGCTTCATTGCCTGCCGTTGGTATGTTTTGATCTGTTATTGTTCTATTGACATGCTCAATCAACATTCATTATATCTAATAAACTATTGCTTGATTTTTTTTTTTTTTTTGAAATGTGTAAGCAATTTCTGTTCATTTATCTTCTGATGTTTGTCTTACTAATGTTTCATCATTTATTACCCATCATATTGGTTTGTCTAACCTATGTGTTTGTTCGTAGCTGCATTTCTGACCAGTAATTGCCTGCTCTATAGATCTGTTTGGTAACATCGCCTGCTCTGTTACTATTGCAAGCAGCATTGTCTTCTCTGTCAGTATTGCTAGCAACATTGCCTGCCCTATCGGTGTTGCTAGCAAAATTGCCTGCTCTGTTAGTGTTGCTAGCAACATTACTTGCTCTCCCACTATCTCGTTGCCTGTTCTGGTGATGTGATCAGGAACATTGCCTAATTTGTCAATGGAATTGCAGAATATTTACTTTCTGTTTTTGTATGAATGTTAAAAAAAATTGCTTGTCATCTTTAAATATCTAACCATCCAATGTCTGTTGTGTCACCATTTCTGATCAACCAATGTCTGTTGTGTCATCTAACCATCCAATGTCTGTTGTGTCACCATTTCTGATCAACCAATGTCTGTTGTGTCATATCTGACCAACCAATGTCTGTTGTGTTGTCTCCAATGTCTATTGTGTTACTGTGTCTGACCAACTAATGTCTATTGTGTCACTGTATGTGACCAACCAATGTCTGTTATGTCACCATATCTGACCAACCAATGTCTGTTGTGTCACCATTTCTGATCAATCAATGTCTGTTGTGTCATGTCTGACCAACCAATGTCTGTTATGTCACCATATCTGATCAACCAATGTCCAATGTGTCATGTCTGACCAACCAATGTCTGTTGTGTTGTCTTGCCAACCAATGTCTATTGTGTCACAGTGTCTGACCAACTAATGTCTTTTATGTCACCGTATCTGACCAACCCATGTCTGTTTGTTGTTGTCTGTTGTGTCACAATGCCAGACCAACCAGTGTTTGTTTTTTTAATTTTTTTGCTGTGACCAATCAATGATTGTGTGATTAATGTATCTTGCAAACCACCACTTGTATTGCCATAAAGTCTCTTTGAACTATAATCTATGTCATCAAACTAATAATGTACTCATCTCTTTTTTCCTCAGCCAAGTTCTACATTTCTTAGAGAAAAAAGAATCATTCTCACAGAACTATTAGCAGCTCTCACGTTTCCATCACCCTCACCCACCCACACACACACACATACAAACAATCTCTCATTTATATACATACACATTGATATATACACACATGTATACACTCTCACTTCATAACATATTTATTCACTTTATTCCATTATTGCATGTTCTGTTCAGTTATTGCCATATCTCTCAACCATCTCTTCTATATTACAACTGCCTCTCAACCACTGTGGAATGACAGAAAGTCCTTTTCTATGTGCATATGTGTATTTGTATATATATATATGTATCTAGAGAGTGATCAATAAAACATGGAACAATCCATCAAGGGGCTCTTTTCCCCCCTTTATTCCCATATCAGTGCGTGAGAAGACCCGGCAAGCCAAGTAAGATCGTTGCCAGTGCCCCTGGACTGGTTCTTGTGCGGGTGGCACATGAGATGCACCATTTTGAGCGTGGCCGTTGCCAGTACCGCCTGACTGGCTCCTGTAGGATTTTCGAGCGAGATCGTTGCCAGTGCCCCTGGACTGGCTTGTGCGGGTGGCACATAAAAGACACCATTTCGAGCGTGGCCGTTTTCGTGCGGGTGACACGTAAAAGCACCCACTACACTCTCTGAGTGGTTGGCGTTAGGAAGGGCATCCAGCTGTAGAAACTCTGCCAAATCAGACTGGAGCCTGGTGTTGCCATCCGGTTTCACCAGTCCTCAGTCAAATCGTCCAACCCATGCTAGCATGGAAAGCGGACGTTAAACGATGATGATGATGATGATGATATCAACACAGGAAATGTTTACATTCTTAGAAAATTACTATTTGTAAATCTCATAATGAGAGATATTCAGCAATAGTACTTTGGAGTAAAGATTGTTTGCCAACATAACATGGCAGTCTTGGTTTAGGACTAATGTTGCTGTAATTTAGCCCCAGGAGACAGTGTCTCCAGCTAGCTATACGACATGATCTGTATCTTTATATTTTCGAACAAGGGAATTTAGCACCCCAACTCAGCTCAAAACAATATCTGTGTATTGCGATTTCTGGATTATTTCTCTTCATCAGCACAGAATAATTGCTTGGCTAGAGGTGGCACTGCCAAACTCCCGTTCGAAATATATAGTTTTCAAAGTGACATTCTTATTTAACTCACAGTAAGGCTCTACAATGTTGCAACTTTGTGTTGTATCATGGATTGATCTCAGCACTATAATTAATTATTTTTGTTCAGTGTATGTGTGTGTGAGTGTACCACATAAAGAGTACCCAGTACACTCTATAAGGCAGCTGGCATCCAGCCATAGAAACCAAGCCAAAACAGACAATTGGAACCTGGTGGAACTCTGTGGCTGGCCAGCTCAGGCCAAACCATCCAACCCATGCCAGCATTGTATATTGCTTACAACTTTTGTTTCGGGTATGTTTGGTTAAAGAAAGGAAGTATGGAATAAAGTTTCATATATGATATTTCTGATATCTCCCCCCTCCCGCACACGCACTTTCATTCATATCCTCAGTCTATCCTATATGCACACATACACACAAATACATACACATACATATATGCACATGCAGGAAGTGCATATATATGTATGTAAATTATATCTACATATCTAACTTACTATCCATTTCTAGAACTTCCGATGGGAGAATGCTTCAGTTTCTGTCTCAATACAATTCTCAGTGATGTGGCCTATCGTGATTCAGAGCTCAGAGAGCAGGTAGGTCCATTCTGTTATCAGAAACTTTTTTGTGAAGTGAGACTTATTTCTTAGATTATTTGTTGTTTGATGACAAACAGTCGCTCAACACCAATCTTTTGCTCTTGAAATTGAACAACTAGCCTAACTTAGTTACATCTTTGTCTTTCAATGTAAAATGGCTCTTAAAAACAAAAACAACAGCAAGAATGCAATCACAGTGTTACTTTCTCAAAGCAGTTAATTGTAAAAGTTTTTTTTTTTTTAGTCTCATACAGAGATATGGTTCATTTGGAGCCATGCAAGACTTGCATTACTGAGACTATAGAATATAAATTTATAGACCTATATTATATGAATATATATATATATATA
>NC_068986.1:116964925-116966808 GCF_001194135.2 Octopus bimaculoides
AATTCATAATCCAGATTGGTACAGAACCAATATAAACTCTACAAATTGTTTTGGAGTCTAATTAATTCCAAAGACAAAAATGAAAAGCTCTTCTTGAAATAAAAATTAGATTCTTCGTCAGGAATTACATATTGGTATGAATAATTACGACCAACAAAAATATATAAAAAGACCTTTCATAGCCTAGATGGGAACGAACAAATAATAGAATGAAAAATCACTAGAAGACCAGACTGTTCAAAACCAGAAAAATATATATAAAAGAAACAAGCAAAAAAAAAAAAAAAACTCCACCGTTTTATTAATATTACAATTCATGATATATAAATATCTAGTAAAGGCAGGTAAATTTAATGAAACAAAAATTAATTACAAAAATAATAGGGTTATCTAAAGTAATAAATAAGAAATTAAAAATTAATAACTACAAACTGACATATCCACTAAAAAGTAATAAATGTCCAGTTAGTTGTCCATAAGTCAGAAAAAAAGCACACTTGATATAATTGGTAATAATAATATAAAATAATATATAATATTTTATTGAGCGATATGATATCAGTTATGACATATAACTGGCAAGAATGTTACCATTGGTTTCATACTGACTATTGCCTAGATGTAATAATCAATGAGAAATCAACTGTTGCATTCAAACCAGTTATATGTCATAATCAAAATTATATTACTGGACTGTGTATGTATGCATATGTGTGTGTATATATATATATATATATATATATATATATATGATACTGTTGAGAACAGAATATAACAAGGTATTTTTGTTCAGTATCCTGGTTTTTCCTTCTGCTTTAATACAATGATTGTGTTGCTTTTCTCTGCAGATTTTGTCAGCACAGTTGGATACAATGGTTGTTCTCACAACACTTTGCCAAGGGACACATGATATACCTAAAGGTAACATTAATATATGAGTTAATTAACTGTTTCTGTCAAGTGCTGTGAAATGGTCATTTTTCAACAATCAAATCCCCAAGCTAGTCTTGTTTTCATATTAGAATCCTTTTCAATGCAGTAAAGTGGTTGGCATAAGGAAGGCCATCCAGCCATGGAAACCATTCCAAAGTAGACACTGGAGCATTGGATCCTGTTAAACCATCCAACCCATGCCAGCATGGAAAATGGACATTATATTGTTGATAATGACGAATCATTCTTCATTTGTGTGTGGAGGTGCGTGGCTTAGTGGTTAGGGTGCTGCACTTATGATCGTAAGATTGTGGCTTCAGTTTCTGGACTGGATGATGCCTTGTATTCTTGAGCAAAACATTTCATTTCATGTTGTTCCAGTCCACTCAGCTGACAAAACAGAGCAATCCTGTGACGGACTGGTGTCCCACCCAGGGGTGGAGAATATTTATGCCACCAAATCTGGGAAAATGACCTTATGAGCCTATGGGTTGGGAAGGACCTTTTAATCCTTTTAGGTCCCTTATTTATGTAATACTGGTTGGAATAGTTAATTCTACTGTTGTTCTCCGTATCAAATTCTCCTGTGACATATATGAGGGTGAGTCAAAAAGTAATGCCATTTTGTTTAGGACAGGTATAATTACCAACACAGGAACATGTATCATACATCAAAATGAAGCTGATCCTCTGTGGATCACATCCCTACTTCTCAACATAGTCACCGTTTCTTGCAATAGCAATGTTCCACCTTCGAATGAAAGCGTGTATCCCTGCCCCGTAAAATTCTGTTGACTGTTCTTTGAGCCACTTCTTCACTACAGTTTCCACTTCCTCCTCACTGTAATAATGTTTGCCTCTCAAACTCTCTTTCGTGGTGCCGAAGAGATGATAGTCTGAAGGCGCTAAACCTGGCAAGTGCGGAGGTAGTGAAGAAGTGGCTCAAAGAA
>NC_068986.1:116971008-116978243 GCF_001194135.2 Octopus bimaculoides
TGGAAGAGCCCTGCTTCTCACATGGACAACTGTATGTTGGCTGCTCAAGAGTGGGCAGCAACAAAAAACCTATTTGTATATGCTCCACAAGGGAAAACAAGGAACATAGTTTACAATGAGGTGTTATAATCACAACAGCAAGAAAGTATGTACATGATCACCTTCTTTTACGAAACTTCATTGACTTTCATATATTTATATTGATATACATATATATACGTGTGTTTGGGTGCGTGTGTGTATATACATCTCTATATATAAAGATGATGCGTAGTCTAGACGGCGTTTTTAGATTTCATTATTCTCTTTAACCCGGGCAACGCCGGGTATTTCTGCTAGTGTATACATATAAATCACGTATAAACCCACTGAATTTTGCTATAGTAGTAACCGGCATGGTTGCATGTTTGAGAAGTTTGCTTCCTGACCAGATGGTTTTGGGCTCAGCCCCATTGTGGAACCCCTCCAGCAAGTGCCTTCTATTATATCCTTGCGCTAACCAAAGCCTTGTGAATATTTTTGATTTGATGGAAACTATAGAAAGACTGTTGTATAATATGTGTGTGTGTGTTTGTGTCTGTTTGTTTGTTTGTGGTCTGAAGTCATTTATATAAAAGTGCTGCTGGCAGTGTTGTTGAAAAATTGTTTAGTAACTTTGTACCTTCGTAGTTGTAGAGAATAAGAGATCCTTTACTTGAAAAAAAAAAAAACCCCTACAAAAACCCCAGTCAAAGGTTAGCATCAGATTGGGTATCCAGCACTTCAAATATTGTATTTGAGGTGCCGGTGGCACATAAAAAGCATCCACTACATTCTCAGAGTGGTTGGCATTAGGAAGGGCATCCAGCTGTAGAAACACTGCAAGATCAGATTGGAGCCTGGTGCAGCCTCCTGGCTTCCCAGACCTCAGTTGAACTGTCCAACCATGCCAGCATGGAAAACGGATGTTAAACGATGATGATTATGATGATGATCCAACCCATGCTAGCATGCGAAAATGGATGTAAAATGAATGAATGAATGATAGGCTTAGGACTTCTTTGAATTATATTCCTCTTTCTACAGATTTCTCAGTCGTTTGGCGCCATTAATCAGTGCCCAAAGTGAGTCAGCTGTCTATTAAAGATATTGGTCAGCAGTGGTAGCTTTAGTTATTAAGAGAAATTAGTTTTATATAGATATAAAGCTTTGTTAAATAACATTTCATGTGAAGTATCAGTCAGTGATAAATGTCTATCAAATATATTAATCTGACATCAGCTTGTGAGTTACATTGGTTCTCGCAAGCATATTCCTTGAACATCTGATCTCAAATTTGTTAACTTACATAATTTCATGATTGTTTTCCCTCTTTTTATAGAAACTTTATGCACATCTATTGTACCAGCTCTAATTGGAATGGCTCGAGCCATTGGCCGTTCTTCTGATGATGAAGTACCTCTCATAAAGCTGCTGTTTCCTTTACCAAGTTCCTGTGTTGTGGAAGAGGTATTGAGCGATGACAAAAGTCCTCCAAAGAAACCATTCACCAAATTCCGATCAATATTCCCACGCACATTATCTTCCCATGTAATCACACCAGAAAGTCCTACAAGTCCCACACCCGGCATCAACGATGGCCCCATTGATTTCAGACGTGAACGATCTCCCTCCCCTATGGCACCAACACAACATAAAGGAGGTCTGACTGATGACTTGCTTGACCCTACAATCCGTTATTTCAACAAAGTCGGATCTAGTTTCACACGAACCAAACCCTGGGGTTTTGAAATCATTCCTGAAGAAGATCACTTAAAATTTTCTAGTTCTCAACTCCAGACACTTGTTAGTGTGGTAAGTAACTTAACTAACCTTAACCCTAAATATCTACCAATGTCATTGTCAGTGGTTGTTGGTTTATTTCCTCTGCCATCATTCTCCTCTTCTTCTCGCATCCATTGCTACAGCTAAAATGTATCTTGGTATATTGGATCTTCTGAGGTTCTATCTTTTCAGGCCAAACGTTTGCTGAGTAAGGACATTCTGAAAAATCTAGATAACATGGCCTCTGAAGTATATACAGTAAGTTGTTCTTTTTGGAATTTATGTTTAGTTTTTAATGCTTTTTGTACATCATATCTCTTAATAGGACACACTGTTTCAATTATATTTTGAAAGTTAATCTCTCAACTGGCACAAATCTATACCCCTCAATACGCCTCCCTGCTTTCCAGTTAAGGGGTTTTTTTTTATTTTACAAGTTATTTGGTGACCCTGTTGGTGCTGGTGCCCAACTGGTGATGATCCCATGTAAAAAGTACTGGTGCCACATAAAATGCACCCAGTACACTCTTCAAAGTGATAAGCATGAGGAAGGGCATCCAGCTGTAGAAACCAAGCCTAAACAAAAAGGAACAAGCAGAATTATAATATAGATTTCATTTAGGATCACTTGTGGATTACTTAGGATCTCATTTGACTTCACTCTCTACTGTTCCTGTATTTTATAATTATGGGAGATGCAAGTGTTATGAAGTTAAGATGTTTGAGTAGTAATCACAAGGCCGAGGGTTCAAATCTTACTCACATCCAGGCTCATTATTCAGTTTGTTTCAGTCTGTGAAATATGTTGTACACATTTTGAACAATTAATTGTAGAAAAGAATTAAGAATTAAATTTTGTCATGACCCTCACCTAGGACTCATAAGATTGGAACTTAAGCTGGCGTCCATGGTGTATGGAGATAACAACACTCCCTCCTGGACAGGATGCCAGTCCATTGCAGGGTTAACTTCTCAGCTGTTACTGGAAGTCATTTACAACTTTGTTGACTGGAGCAATGTGGAGTGAAGTGGCTTGCTCAAGAACATAATGCACCATCCAGTCTGGGAATTGAAATCATGACTGTGGGATGATGAGAGCAGTATCTTAACCACTAGGCCATGCACTTGGCAAGCAGCCATCTATAAAATATTCTTACCCTAACAATATCCAAATCTTTGAAATGCATTTCCTGTGTTGTAAATATGAAAAGACAATTTTTGTTTTGATTATTAAGTCTGCATCTGGTGAGGAGAGATGGTGTCGACAGCCATTATTATAATTTCTCTGAGATTGGTAAGGATGATGCAACTGATGTTCAGCTTGTACTTGTGTAAAACAATTTTGGTAGGAAAATTCTTGGCTGCAAAATTCCAGAGGATTTCATACATAGGAAAGAAGGATTACATCAAAAGTGTTTAATACAGCATTTGTAGAGGAAAATATAATGGATAAAATAAAAAAAGAAAAAGGATTTGTAAACCATGTAAGATTCTGAGGGAGTGACATACGGCTTGCTTGTTGAGAAAGGCATGGATAGTTCTAGCATTAATAGTAGAGATCGAATGGATATAGTTTGTCTGTGGAATTCCCACTTTCTTTTAGTTCATAAAAGGAACCTTATTAAATTGTATATTGTTTGTTACATGTTTAAGGTCTTGACTTTTCAATGTCTGTTTTTATTTTATTTTCAGTATGGTCATCTGCTGCGATTTCCATACAGATCTTTTAGTGAGACAGTTACCTTGGTAGTGGTTACTTTGCTCAGAGATGTCTTGGAACAAGAAAAAGGTCAGTTCCTTTTGAAGAAATTTTATAATTATTCTACTGAATTTAACACTATGATCTTTCCTGTAGCTGGTATCTTTGGGTAATTTATTCTCAAAATTATTCTAATTTTCTCTACCAATTAGTGTACAATACTATATATCTACATAGTTTTTCTCATCTATATTTTGGCAAGTACAGTGAAGTCTGTATTGCTGAAGAGGTATAATAAGATGGAAACATGCACAGAGTTGTCCCCTGTATTTTGCTGGGATAATTGAACTAATTTTAATCATTGACTAATAATGTCTTGTCAATACTATATAATTATATTTTAATTAACTTTTTAATGCTCGCTAAAATTCAATATGTTATTGGTGGTTGTTACAATATTTTTTCTTCTCCAGTTGCTTGTGTCTCCTTAAGAGACTCTTCTACCTTTGTATCGTCCTTGAAAAAAGTACAACCCTCATTTATTTATTTATTTATCTGTTTTCTTCTAATATTATTATTATTATTATTATTATTATTGAAGGTAGTGAACTGGCAGAATTGTTAGCACAGCAGACATTAAGGACATTTCTTTGTCGTTTTGTTCTGAGTTCAAATTCTGCCTTTCATCTCTTTTAGACTTGCTAAGATAAATACCAGTCAAATATTGAGGTCAATGTAATCAGTTGACTTATCCTTTCGCCTAAAATTGCTGGAAGCCCTTATTAGTGTGATGGGCAAAATGCTTTGTGGCATTTCATCAGACTCTTTACATTCTGAGTTCAAATTCCACTGAAGTCAAATTTGCCTTTCATCTTTTCAGAGTTGATGAAACAGGTACCAATCAACTGCTGGGGGCAATGTAATCGACTGTCCCCCTCCCTACAAATCCCAGGCATTGTCCCTATTGTAGAAAGGATTATTATTATTGTTCAGTAGTTTTATTTTTATAACGTGCTTTCACTTCACTACCGAGCGCAGCTCTGTGCGCCTTCGGTATGTGCTGTGGTTTGCTCATTATTATCATTATTATTGCTATTATTATTATTATTATTATTATTAGTAGTAGTATTACTATTACTATTATTATTATTATTATTATTATTATTGTTATTAAGGTGGCAAGTTCGCAGAATTGTTAGCATGCTGGGCGAAATGCTTAGCAGTGTTTTGTCTTTCACTACGTTCTGAATTCAAATTCTGCCAAGTTTGACTTCGTCTTTCGTCCTTTCAGGGTCGATTAAATAAGTACCAGTTATGCACTGGGGTTGATGTAATCAACTTAATTCCTTCCCCCAAATTCCAGGCCTTGTACCTACAGTAGAAAGGATTATTATGAGCAAAGGTGGAGGTATTGTTTTCAGTTGTGTTTGTTTGTCTGTGGACAAGATATCTCAAGAACAGCTGGATGGATTTGGATGAAACTTTCAGGGATGTTTGGCTTCGTGACTGGCACGAACTGGTTAGATTTTGGGATCGATCCGTTACCGGACAAGGATTCTGGATTATTTTTCCTGTTTTTTTTTACTTAATTTTTGAGCGTGGTTGGGTTCATTTTTAGTATTCTTGTTTGTGAGAGCAGTCAAGTTTATTTCAGATATTCTCATTTTAAAAATCATCTCTGGCTAATTGTTGAGAAGACGGTGTTGCTTTGGCAGAGGTTTGCGCTCTCTGAGTGCTCTTGTTGTTGTTGTTATTATTATTATTATTATTATTATAATTATTATTATTATTATTATTATAATTAAGGTGGCAAGCTGGCAGAATCGTTAGCACGCCGGGTGAAATGCTTGGCGACATTTCATCCATCTTTATGTTCTGAGTTCAAATTCTGTTGAGGTTGACTTTGCCTTTCATCCTTTTGGGGTCAATAAATTAAGTACCAGTGAAACACTGGGGTCAATAAAATTAACTGATCCCCTCCCCTCAAATTTCAGGCCTTGTATCTCCAGTAGAAAGGATTATTATTATTTCTATAACTTGCTAATTTAGTGAGCAGGTATTTTATCTTGAGGTTTGGTGACAACAAGTCTCCTCAAACCTCAAGAATGTTTCTTAGGATATGGGATGGTACATTTCTGCAGATTGACAATGCATATTTCAATTCTGATGTTCTTCAACCTCATTGATAGCAGTTTGGATGTTGTGCCAAGTGCACCAATACCAGAGGAATAATTACCACCTTAGTCTCTCATAATTTCTGCAACTCGCTGGCCAGGTCAAGATAAAAGATGTTTTTTTAAAATTTCCTGAATTCCTTTGGTGTCAACGATTCTATTATCATTGGGTATTGCAAAATCTATCATCTCACACTGTTTCTTTTGTCCCCTTCAATCAGACCTTGCCTTTTTGCTTTAATAATATGATCAGCCTTTTTAGGAAAATTCTTAAAATCCTGTAATTCTAATTCTTTGTCACAGCCTCTACTCCATATTCTTACCACTTTTCTCCTATTTTATTCTTGTTTCTATTTAATCTATAATTTTAAACACTTGATATAAATTTATTGAAAATGTCTTCTTTGTGCAGATCTGCCAGCATCTTTTATGAAGGAAGTGCAAGATTTTGTAAAATCCTTATATTTATCCGGACAAACAGAGCTCCAAAGCAAATATCAACGAAGTGCTTCCGACATTCGCCAGTTACATTTTGATCCGTATGAATTGATGGTCTGTAGTAATGCTGCCTGTGTTGATTTGTTGTTCTGGGCCGTCAGGGATGACTCTGGTAAGAAATACAATCTGAATGGATCATTATAATCATCATCATCAGTTAACGTCCCTTTCTCTTTGCTACCATGGTTCGGATGATTCAATGTGAACAGACAGGACAGAGGGCTGCACCAAACTCCAAGGTCTACTTTGGAGGGATTTTACAGCTGGACGCCCTTCGTAATGCGAACCACTTCACAGTGTCCTGGGTGCATTTTTTCATAGCACCAGCACTGGTGAGGTCATCAAGTACTTGTAAGACAAGACTCCTCAACTGAATGGGGTATAGTATTGGAAGTATGAAGGAGCAGGGGGTGTCATCATTGTCATCATCAATATCTTCAACATGAAGCCAATAAAGGATGATATGATCATTGAACATGCTAGAAATAGCAGCTAAATCTCTCTTTCAAATTACATCTGGTTGTCTAAAAAGAATTCACCCTTTTGTCATCTTTTAACATCTATGTCCCATTCTGGCAAGGGTTGGACAGTTTGACAGGATCCAATATGTCTTAGGACTACATTATTCTCCAATGTCTGCTTTGTCCTTCCCAATGCCAACCACTTTAGATTATTTGGGTTACAGTGTATTCAAATGGGATAGTCATGGTAAGAATACTTTTGAGCACAAGTCTGCTTGATGTGAGCTGACTTATGGCTAGACAAGTGGAGGCGCAATGGTCCAGTGGTTAGGGCAGCGGACTCGCGGTCATAGGATCATCATCATCATCATCATCATCATCGTTTAACGTCCGCTTTCCATGCTAGCATGGGTTGGACGATTTGACTGAGGACTGGTGAAACCGGATGGCAACACCAGGCTCCAGTCTGATTTGGCACAGTTTCTACAGCTGGATGCCCTTCCTAACGCCAACCACTCAGAGAGTGTAGTGGGTGCTTTTACGTGTCACCCGCACGAAAACGGCCACGCTCGAAATGGTGTCTTTTATGTGCCACCCGCA
>NC_068986.1:116980414-116990990 GCF_001194135.2 Octopus bimaculoides
TCCAGACCGGGCGTTGTGAGTGTTTATTGACCGAAAACACCTAAAGCTCCACGAGGCTCCGGCAGGGGATGGTGGCGAACCCTGCTGTACTCTTTCACCACAACTTTCTCTCACTCTTACTTCCTGTTTCTGTTGTGCGTGTAATTGAAAGGGTCAGCCTTGTCACACTGTGTCACGCTGAATATCCCCGAGAACTATGTTAAGGGTACACATGTCAGTGGAGTTCTCAGCCACTTGCACATTAATTTCACGAGCAGGCTGTTCCGTTGATCGGATCAACTGAAACCCCCGTCGTCGTAAGCGACGGAGTGCCAACACAACACACACATATGGCTAGACATCATCACCATCATCTTCACCATCACAGTTTTGTATAATATCCATTTTTACAATGCAAACATGGTTTTTATAAGATGCTGTATTTCTTGTATCCACACAATCTTCATCTGTTCATCTTGACTCTCTGTTTCATCTGTGAGATGAAGTTTTTTTTTTAAATATGCTCTTGTGAAGTTTTTCTTGTTTTTCTTCTTCTGCCATGGTCACTTCCAATTGGCTGAGGTGTTAGAGTGTGCGACAAAATGCTTCATACTGTTTCTTCTGATTCTCTATGGTCTGGGATCAACCCTGACCAAAGTCAACATTGCTATTCATTCTTTCAGAGTCATTAACCAAGCAGACCCTTGGTCAAGCATATTCCAGCCATGGTCATTCCATCATTTTCTCTAGACCCCACAGCGCATCCCACCTTTTTTTTTTGTAACAGTAGGGAGATATGACTGTTATTTCTAGGAGGTTGTGATAAAATTGAGAGAGTGAGGGATGGTTAGAGAGGGTGTGTGGATATAAAGAACTGGTATTGATGGATGAGAAGTAAAAGATAGAAAAAAAAAAGATGAAAAATATTTTATTTGAAATTCTTTTTTTTTTTTTTGTAGAAGCTGAGAATCTATGTCTTCGATTGACCGAAAAGATCAACTCCATAACAGACAAAAAGTTACTTCTAATGCATATGCCGTTACAAATGGTATCTCTAGAGGTGCGTTACACACTTCTGTATTCAATTATCTTCCAGAATGTTTCTTATTTCGGTTTCCAATGTTGAAATATGTATTTTCTGTCACCTGTTTCTTTTCTTTCTCTCTTTTCAAAGGCTCTTGGTAAATTAGCCACCAAATTTCCTTGTCTTGCGAGTACCATGTTAGCATCTTTGCGGGAATACCTCGTTATACCATCCCCTGTGCTCAGTAAACTCAACAAATATGCAACACAAGAGGCCAACATAAAAATTACAGTCACTGATGAGAATCGCATTTTAAACAAACGGACCAGCAATCACCCCAAAAATAAATTAATGGCTACTTTAGAAAACCTTCGGGACACAGCAGTAACGAATGTGTGCAGGTAAGATTGCTGCTGTTGTGTTTTTTTTTTTGACCCCATATCACTTTGATTTAAGGAAACCCATGATCAAAGCTAATCCATACCAGCACAGACCATGCATGTTAAATGATGTTCCAGCCATTTTTATTTTTATATATTAAGCTCTGCGTCATCCAATACATATCTTTTTAAGATGATTTTTAAGAGATTTTGGCTGCTGTTTCTAGCAGGTTGAATGACTTTAGAGCAGTAGTTCTCAACCACTTTTAGCTATGGACCCCTTTGATCTTATTTTTCTCTGCTGGACCTTTTTAGCCATTTGATGTTTAAAAATATCTTTTCTTCATCATCATCATCGTTTAACATCCGCTTTCCATGCTGGCATGGGTTGGACAGTTTGACTGAGGACTGGCAAGCCTGGAGGCTGCATCAAGCTCCAGTCTGATTTGGCAATGTTTCTACAGCTGGATGCCCTTCCTAATGCCAACCATTTTACAGAGTCTACTAGGTGCTATTTTCATGACACCAGCTCTAGTGAAGTCACCAAGCACCTCACAAGACGTGACCCATCGACTGAATGAGGGTGTAGTATTGAAAGGAGGTGGCTACGTGCCAAGTGTTGAGAGATTACAGTATGATAGAGAGACAGGAACAGATCTTGCTGTAGAACAGATACATAACCAACCCAGCTGGAAAGAGTGAAAAGAGATGGTGGTGAAGAGGTTATTAAATTTATTCCTTTTTCTGCATTCTAAGAAGCTTTCCATATTTACTTATTTTGTTGCTTTATACTCAGACTTAGTTCCTTAATTTAATCTCTTTGATATTTTATTTCTGTGTTTATACATATTTAGTCTATGCTGGCTTTCATAAAAATCTCTTGTTGATAAGGTCTGCAAATTTATATATTTCCTTAATTTTGTACAGTATTTTTATATTTTCTTAGAGTTCATCAATGTAATAATACTTGAACAAAAAATTATTTATTTTTCAGGTGTTTGAAAGCTGGTTTACAGGTTGACCAAGATATTGTACAAGCTTTTCTCGCCTCTGTCTCGAATCGATTATATCGTACGGAGACCAGTGATAGGTATTTGTTTTTACTATTGATTTATTCTTCTACATTGATATTATTTGTCTAAAAATTAAGGGTTTTTTGTTGTTTCACTCTTATAGACATATTTCATTCACAAAACGATTCAGTTGTGAACTTGTAACTCTACTTTTAAAACTTTCAATAATTTTTTTTATATAATTAATAATGTAGACAACATACACCATGATGGTACAATGTAATCACTGAAAGGTAAAGGTAGTAGGTACTTCCCTTCCTGCTTTGAGTAAGTTTGTGTGTGTGTGTGTGTGTGTGTGTGTGTGTATGTGTATATATATATATATATATATATATATATATATATATATATATATATATATATATATATATATATATGCATGTATACATACATATATGTACATACCTACATATACATGCATATATGAGTGCAGGACGTCAAAAAAACGTGAACAAAATGGAAAACGAGAACATAAAAAAATAAAAGCATGGAAAACGAACTTTTTTTTCAAACAATGAAAGAAACAAATAGAGAAACAAGACAGGCAACATAAAGAACAATCCCTTCATCAGTTGTCCCCTGTTTTATCTACTCTGCATTTCGAACGTTATATATATGAGAGGTATTGGTATCTAGAAGACCCAGAGAGTGGCAGGTAATGCTAAGTAAGTGCTATGGACAGACTATAGTTAAACTCTTGGTTGGATAGTGATACGAGTGAGGAGTCTAATGTGGGTCTTGTATTAGACAAAATAAGATAAAGCCTTACAGCTGTAAAACTATATCTATTTCCTTATAAAGTCCTGAAAACTCCTCACAGCCTTGGCTTTGTTATCTCATTTTGTAATTCATATATATATATATATATACATATATCATCATCATCGTTTAACGTCCGCTTTCCATGCTAGCATGGGTTGGACGATTTGACTGAGGACTGGTGAAACCGGATGGCAACACCAGCCTCCAATCTGATTTGGCAGAGTTTCTACAGCTGGATGCCCTTCCTAATGCCAACCACTCAGAGAGTGTAGTGGGTGCTTTTACGTGTCACCCGCACGAAGGCCAGTCAGGCAGTACTGGCAACGGCCACGCTCAAAATGGTGTATTTTATGTACCATCCGCACAGGAGCCAGTCCAGGGCCACTGGCAACGATCTCGCTCGAAAATACTATGAAGGCCAGTCAGGCGGTACTGGCAACAGCCACGCTCAAAATGGTGTCTTTTATGTGCCACCCGCACAAGAGCCAGTCCAGGGGTACTGGCAACGATCTCGCTTGAAAATCCTTATCTATATATATAAAAATGAGAATGTGTGTCTGTCTGTCTGTCTGTCTGTCTGTCTGTCTGTCTGTGTGAATCCCTAAAACTCGAGAACTACGCAACCAATTTCATTCAAATTTTATATATATAAGAGAATTGATGCATAAATATCAAACATTATATCCACAGTGACTGATAGGTCATTAGACTCCAGCATGTTATAACACTGCAGTCAATCCATTACTTTAAATTAATTCAATTTAAATTATGTATCTTCATCATATAATTATGGTGTTTATTACTAATTATATAAAATCCACTGAAGTTTGAAATAATTATATTTTCAAGTTTTTTTTTCCCGCTTGATTGCATATTTAGGTGATTAAGAAAAACCTGTCTACTCTGTTTATTTTTAACTTATTAAATAGACCAAATATCTTACATATTTACCTCTTTTACTTGTTTCAGTCATTTGACTGTGGTCATGCTGGAGCACCGCCTTTAGTCGAGCAAATCGACCCCAGGACTTATTCTTTGTAAGCCTAGTACTTATTCTGTCGGTCTTTTTTGCCGAACCGCTAAGTTATGAGGACGTAAACACACCAGCATCAGTTGTTAAGCGATGTTGCGGTACATACACACACATATATACATATATACGATGGGCTTCTTTCAGTTTCCGTCTACCAAATCCACTCACATGGCTTTGGTCAACCTGTGGCTATAGTAGAAGACATTTGCCCAAGGTGCCACGCAGTGGGACTGAACCCGGAAC
This sequence comes from Octopus bimaculoides, assembly GCF_001194135.2. Classification (NCBI taxonomy): domain Eukaryota; kingdom Metazoa; phylum Mollusca; class Cephalopoda; order Octopoda; family Octopodidae; genus Octopus; species Octopus bimaculoides. The sequence goes on from NC_068986.1 coordinate 116,984,909, forward strand.
CATGTGGTTGGTAAGCAAGCTACTTACCACACAGTCACTCCTACCTCTTGAAAATAAATTATTTATTTAGTTCTATATTTAAGGAATTATGTAAACAATGTGTTTATTTATTTTTTCTTTTGTGCCATGATTTCATCATAACTGTCCAAGACATTTTCTGTTTTAGTAGGACGTCCATTACACACTCATTGTTTGTTTGTTATTCCCACCCTCTTCCATCTCCCTTTCTTCTAATGACACGAAGGCACCTTTGATATTTCTGAATGTTATAGGTAGTTACCTTGACTGCATGCTTTATTTTGCATGTCCACTACAGGAAAAAAGCAGCCGAGAAGATTCATACCACGTACCTCCGAAGATTGGTTCGCTCTTGGGAAGGGATTGGCGGCAAACACCGAAGTTCCAAAAATATTGACGTCCTGAGGCAACTTTGCTTCTTATTTATCTTAATTTTAATTTTTCACTTTCATTTTATTCAGTCAGAAACAAATTGCAGCTGAACAAATAATCACATCCATGTTTTATAGCTTTCAAAAAGACAAAATGGCTTCTTAAACATCAACGAAGTATTGACTTAATTGATATTTCATGAAGATCCTAAATGTATAGGTCCATGGCTCAGTGGCTAGCGTATTTGGCTCATGAGTTTGTTAAGACGTGAGTTCAATTCCTGGCTGTGCATTGTGTCCAAGTAAGGCACTTTATTTCATGTTGCTCCAGTCCACTCAGCTAGCAAAAATGAGTCATATCTGTAATTCAAAGGGGCCAGCCTTGTCACATTCTATGTCATGCTGAATCTCCCTGTGAATTACATTAAGTGTATGCATGTCTGTGGAGTACTCAGCCACTTGCACGTTAATTCCACAAGCAGGTTGCTTCATTGATTGAATCAACTGGAACACTCCTTGTCATAATCAATGGAGCCCCTGAATAATCCATGTCTGTACAATCAACTGTATCATCTGTCTTCTACTGTACATTCTCTTCATATTGTAGTGAATGTTTGAAAATGCAAAAGTGGTGAGCTGGCAGAAACGTTAGCACTCCGGGCAAAATGCTTAGTGGTATTTCGTTCTTTACGTTCTCAGTTCAAATTCCACTGAGGTTCACTTTACCTTTCATCCTTTCGGGTTTGATAAATTAAGTACCAGTTGCATACTGAGGTCGATCTAATCGACTGGCCCCCTCTCACCAAAATTTCGGGCCTTGTACCTAGAGTAGAAAAGATTATTGAAAACGTGGTGAGCTGGCAGAAACTCTAGCACGCCAGGCAAAATGCTTAGCGGTATTTCGTCTGTCTTTACATCCCGAGTTCAAATTCTGCCAAGGTCGACTTTGCCTTTCATCCTTTCAGGGTTGATAAATTAAGCACCAGTTACATACTGGGGTCAATCTAATCGACTGGCCCCCTCCCCAGAATTTTGGGCCTTGTGCCTAGAGCAGAAAACAAAGTTTGAAAATGTATTTGGTTGCCATGTATAATAAGCCACTGCATGGAATTGAACCAATGAGGCAGTGTTCATACGTTTACCTGCTAGAAATAGCCAGCAACCAAATGTCCCTCACATCACATGCAACCATCTTAAAATATGCAAGAAAACATTGTGCAATGTTGTACTAGATACACTATGCCTAATAGAAATAATAAAAAAAAGACCTGATGGTTGTCAGTAAAGTACTTTTGATTATAGTTCTGATTGATCCAGCTTAACAACAACAACAGAAACATTTAAATAAGCAACTTACATATTTCACTTGTTTCAGTCATTGGACTGTGGCCATGCTACAGCACTGCCTCGAAGGGTTTTATGTGAGCAAATCAACTCCAGTACTTATGGTTTATTCTCAAGTCTGGTACTTATTTCATTGGTCACTTTTGCAGAAACACTAGGCTATGGGGGACATAAACAAACCAACACCAGTTATCAAGTGGTGGTGGCAGAAAGCATCACACTCACACACACAATTTGTGTGTGTGTTACTGTCTCCTTGCCTTGACATCAGGTGATAATTGTAAATGAGTGTCACCATCATGCGAGCGGTGTCCCTCATTTCCAATCTTCTGTGAAAATATGTCTGATCGTAGAGATTACCTTCCTTGGAAACGGGAGAGGGTTGGCGATGGAAGAGCATCTGAACATAGAAAATCCACCTCAACAAATTCCATCTGATCTATGTGAGCATGGAAAAGTAGATGATTAAAAAATGATGATATAGATGCATATAGGTCCAACTCATACCAGCATGGAAAATGGATGTTAAATGATGCATGAATAGTATTTTGGTTCTCAAAAACTGGTTGATATTAGCAAAAGACCTGTACATAACAATGAGGTTTTCTGGTCTCGTATGAATTTTATGATATTATATATTTCTGGAGACTAAAATATCTGACTTTGTTTTCCCATCATGCTTTAAACTGTGGTAGGCACAGGTTTCTAATTTAGAGCTGTCCACAGTTAATGTAGACTCGTCTGGGCAATTAAAAAAAAGCTACCCAACCACCATCCTATTTGTGAAGCTGCAATTTAACATCTTTGCATTGTGCACTCCACATACTTTACTTCTCTTCCACATATTTTCAATTTCTGGCTTTTTTTTTTTCTTTTAAATTTTGCTTTGAGCCTAAACTGTGTCATTTTCCTGACACCCAATTAGCTTTTGTGTCCATTTTACTTGTGTTTGTTTCCGAAATAAGCACAATAGAGAAGTTGGGGGATTGGCAATTGAGATCGAAGGTGCTGTATCAACTTTCACTTTGCTGTGTCCTTTTATCATCTTCCATAGTTTTGTGTGTCAAATTTGTGTTTTGGCTTCATCTTAATTTTTCCTTATCTTTATTTTGTGTGTCTGTGTTTATATCACCTTTCTTGTTACTTTCAGCACACATCATGTTTTGCTATTCAATATATATAATATTTATTAATGTCCTTGTATATGTTTCAACGGTGCCAGGCCAATATAACTAAAAGACTCAGTTAGTTTATCTTAACAATATCATGGAACCTAGATTGGTAGAATCATTAAAATATCAGACAAAATGCTTTTAGTTACGACCCTTTACAGTCTGAGTTCAAATCTTGCTGAATTGAATTTTTTCTTTTCATCCTTTTGGAGTGGACAAAATAAAGTATCAGTCAAATACTGAAGTTGATGTACTCTACGTGCGACAGTTAATATAACTTTAAAATATGTGCAACAATGTTTTTGCTATTTGCTGACTTACTTCCAAGTCAACAAATTAGAGTTGTTTTATTTTCAGGTAGAAAGAATGAGTGAAACTGAGACTTTCTTTGCCATATCTGATGATATATCTGAGACTTAACAATGTCAGGTAAAAGTAGTTTAATAACTACATTGTGGTTATTAAACATTTTTTTTTTTTTCACCCACAACTGAAGAAAAAGCCCCAAAGCAAACCACCGTTACTTAAATTGAGTTTAATATTTTCTGTTGTGTTACTATTTGTTGTATTTTTTTGGTTTATTTCAGCTGATTATTTCATGTGGTCTTAACTTTGTCTGATCCTATTTTATTTCTGATCTCAGTTCATTTTTATACAACGATTTTTTTTCAACAGAGAATCTGCTCTGATCTCAACAAATACAATTCTGACACTTGGTCATGTTGCTGTGGCGCTAAAAGATACACCGAAGACTGTAGAATCTGTATTGCAAATATTCCAGCAACGATTCTGTTCCCCCCAGTCTCACCTTGATGAACTGATCATTGATCAGTTAGGATGTATGATAATGGCTGGATGTGTGAGTAGAAATTATTCCCATCTTTTATCTAGATTTAAAAAAAATTTCTTATAAATGATATCACTGGGTTATATTGTTGCTATTTTTGGTAGTATTTAACGTATATGGCTTGTGAAGGCGCATAGCTCAGTGGTTAGAGCGTCGAGCTTATGATCATGAGGTTGTGAGTTCGAATCCCGAACCAGGCTGTGTGTTGTGTTCTTGAGCAAGACACTTTATTTCATGTTGCTCCAGTTCACTCAGCTGTAGAAATGAGTTGCGATGTCACAGGCGCCAAGCTGTATCGGTCCCTTTGCCTTTCCCTTGGATAACACTGGTGGTGTGTAAAGGGAAGGTCAGTATGCATGGGCGACTGCTGGTCTTCCATAAACAACCCTGCCTGGACTTGTGCCTGGGAAGGTAACTTTCTAGGTGCAATCCCATGGTCAGTCATGACCGAAGGGGGTCATCTCAGCATGGCTTGTAGAAGCTTTACATACAATTTTTAAAACGCCTGCATACTTACATGTATGATTTATTTTTCTCTCCATCTATAGTCCAGCATATCAGGAGAAGTGATGAAGATGTTTTCTCAGATCAGCATTGAAAGCAGTTCAGCCTATGGACGCTACGACAACGAAGATAAAGTCAATGCATACAGGTTTGTACTGTGTCAGTCTGTTAATCATGTCAAGTTACATTCAAGCAGATTTGATTCCTATATCTCTCTGTATTTGATTATTTGTGTTTGTGGAGTAAATATTATTGGTGATGTTTCATTAAAGCATTACCACTAGTAATTATTAATTAACTTTAAAGGGTGTTTGAGAGGATTTCATTGATGTTTTAATCAAGGGGATTTGAGTGGGGTTTGATTTAGGAGGTTGGAGAGACATTTGATTGAAATGATTTAAATGACTGATTGATTGATGCCATTTGAATGACGTTCTGTTGCAAGCATTTGAATGATATTTAATTTGAAGTATTGTAGATATTTGACTGATGTCATTTAAGTGACATTGGACTGATTTGCTTTGAATAAAGTTGATTGTGGTGATCGAGTGATGACTGATGTACTATGGGCAATGATTGATTGAATATTTTCAACTATTGCTGACAGTTATTTTTGATAACAATTTTGGGTTATGATTGATTAAACTATTTTGATCAATAATTTTAAAAAATAGCATGGATGATGGTTTGAGATACTGTGGGTAATATTGAGGTACTGTGGGTGCTATTGAAGAACTGTGGGTGCTATTGAGGTATTGCGTGTAAAGCAGTGAGGTACTGTGTTTGAAACAGAATTTTGCCTAAACCAGTACAGGCAGTTTTTGTTTTTTTTTTTGTTTTTTCAGACATGTTTCCCTGTCGGTGATAAATGCTTTTGCTAACATCTCAGCTAATATACAAACCGAGAATGAACAAATTGAGTTACTGATTCGGTTATTGGAGCTGTTTGTGCAAATGGGGCTAGAAGGCAAACGGGCGAGTGAGCGTGCTCAGGGAGCAATGAAGGTAAGGGGTCACATTGTGATTTGTTTTGTTGCATACCGATATCGTTTAATACTGGCTGTTTAACTACAGGGTTAAGGCTGTATATGCATGCGTTGGTTTCTGTGGGTGTGAATTAATTTGAATGGTTGTGGGTCTGAGCATCAACGTTGTAGAAAGGGGAGCAAAAGAGCAGTTTTGAGATTGCATTGAGAGAGAGGGAGAGAGAGAAATGAGAGAGTGAGTGAGAAGTGAAATGAGTGAAAAGTGAGACAAGTGAGAAGTGAGACAAGCGAGGAGCGAGAGAGAAGAGATGAGTGAGACAGAGAGGAGAGAGGGACATGTGAGTGAGACAGAGAGGAGAGAGGGACATGTGAGTGAGACAGAGAGGAGAGAGGGACATGTGAGTGAGACAGAGAGGAGAGAGGGACACGTGAGTGAGACAGAGAGGAGAGAGGGACACGTGAGTGAGACAGAGAGGAGAGAGGGACACGTGAGTGAGACAGAGAGGAGAGAGGGACACGTGAGTGAGACAGAGAGGAGAGAGGGACACGTGAGTGAGACAGGAGAGAGGGACATGTGAGTGAGACAGAGGGGAGAGCGGGACACGTGAGTGAGACATGAGAGAGGGACACATGAGTGAGACAGGAGAGGAGAGAGGGACATGTGAGTGAAACAGGAGAGAGGGACACGTGAGTGAGACAGAGAGGAGAGCGGGACATGTGAGTGAGACAGGAGAGAGGGACACGTGAGTGAGACAGAGAGGAGTGCAGGACATGTGAGTGAGACAGGAGAGAGGGACACGTGAGTGAGACAGAGAGGAGAGCGGGACATGTGAGTGAGAC
>NC_068986.1:116991000-116994899 GCF_001194135.2 Octopus bimaculoides
AACAGGAGAGAGGGACACGTGAGTGAGACAGAGAGGAGAGCGGGACATGTGAGTGAGACAGAGGAGAGCGGGACATGTGAGTGAGACAGAGAGGAGAGAGGGACACGTGAGTGAGACAGAGAGGAGAGAGGGACACGTGAGTGAGACAGAGAGGAGAGAGGGACACGTGAGTGAGACAGAGAGGAGAGAGGGACACGTGAGTGAGACAGAGAGGAGAGAGGGACACGTGAGTGAGACAGAGAGGAGAGAGGGACACGTGAGTGAGACAGAGAGGAGAGAGGGACACGTGAGTGAGACAGAGGAGAGAGGGACACGTGAGTGAGACAGGAGAGAGGGACACGTGAGTGAGACAGAGAGGAGAGAGAGACACGTGAGTGAGACAGAGGGGAGAGCGGGACACGTGAATGAGACAAGAGAGAGACACGTGAGTGAGACAGAGAGGAGAACGGGACATGTGAGTGAGACAGGAGAGAGGGACATGTGAGTGAGACAGAGAGGAGAGCGGGACATGTGAGTGAGACAGAGAGGAGAGAGAGACACGTGAGTGAGACAGAGAGGAGAGAGGGACATGTGAGTGAGACAGGAGAGCGGGACAGAGAGGAGAGAGAGACACGTGAGTGAGAGAGGAGAGAGAGACACGTGAGTGAGAGAGGAGAGAGTGACACGTGAGTGAAACAGAGAGGAGAGAGAGACACGTGAGTGAGACAGAGAGGAAAGAGGGACATGTGAGTGAGACAGAGGGGAGAGAGGGACATGTGTGTGAGACAGGAGAGAGGGACACGTGAGTGAGACAGAGAGAAGAGAGAGACACGTGAGTGAGACAGAGTGGAGAGAGAGACATGTGAGTGAGACAGAGAGGAGAGCGGGACATGTGAGTGAGACAGGAGAGAGGGACACGTGAGTGAGACAGAGAGGAGAGCAGGACATGTGAGTGAGACAGAGAGGAGAGAGAGACACGTGAGTGAGACAGAGAGGAGAGAGGGACACGTGAGTGAGACAGAGAGGAGAGCGGGACACGTGCGTGAGACAGAGAGGAGAGTGGGACGTGTGAGTGAGACAGAGAGGAGAGAGTGAGACAGAGAGGAGAGAGGGAGACAGAGAGAGTGTAAGATGAGTATGTATCTTAAAATCATTTATTAATTATATTAACAGGCCTCAAGCAGCGCTGGAAATCTTGGTTTACTTATACCAGTAATTGCTGTGGTAAGTATTAATTATTGCCATCATATTAAAAATATGACTTGGTATATTTTCATTGATACATGGCACTAGCATGGGTTCTTTACACATGGAACTGGCACAGGTGCCTTATATGTGGTACCAGCATGGATACCCCTCATGTGGCACTGACATGGGTTCTTTTCCCCCCACAAGGGGCTACACATAGAGGGAACAAACAAGGACAGACAAAGGGATTAAGTCAATTACATCGACCCCAGTGCATAACTGGTACTTAATTTATCGACCCTGAAAGGATGAAAGGCAAAGTTGACCTCGGCAGAATTTGAACTCAGAACGTCACGGCAGACGAAATATCGCTAAGCATTTCGCCCGGCGTGCTATCACTTCTGCCAGCTCGCCGCCTTTTTTTAGTTTCTGTCTACCAAATCCACTCGCAGGGCTTTGGTTGGTCAGGAGTTATGGTAGAAAACATTTGCCTAAATGGGAATGAACCTGAGACCATTTGGTTGGGAAGCAAACTTCTTAACCCCACACCCACACCTACACCTCAATGAAAATTTGAAAAATGAAATTTCTTTTATCTCACATCTTCATCTTTTCTTCCTTTTTTTTTTCCTCTCCTTTTAGCTCGTTCGTCGTTTGCCTCCAATTCGGGATCCCAAACAACGTTTAAACAAACTATTCAGGGATTTCTGGCTTTATTGTGTAATTATGGGATTTGCTGTAGAAGATTCAGGTTTGTATTATTGACCAGTATTTTACAAATATTGATTTTCATTTGACAAGGCACACGGTTAATTATTGTGATTCAAGGAATGTAGTCAATTGAATTAATTATAATATTACTGATGCATATTAAGGTGGTGAGCAGGGCAGAACCACTACTGTGCTGGGCAAACTGCTTAATAGAATTTCATGTTTTAACTTTCTCAGTTTTGATTCCTCCAAATTCAACTTTACCTTTTATAAGGGTTGATAAAATAGGTACTGGTTGACCCCTGGGATCAATGTAATCAACTTGCCTTCTTCCCTGAAATTAATGACCCTCTCTCAAAATTTGAAGCCAGTTTTGCTGATCCCAGACAGATGAAATGCAGAGTTGATCCCAGCAAAAGTTGAAGTCAGAATACAAGACATTTTGTCTAGTATATGTCTATTACTGCCAAATCCTTGTTCTTTATTTTCTAAATATTAATGTTCTTGTAGTGACATAATCCTAAGCAACATGTTTTTCCCTGCATCCACTGGCTTTATGCTCATGGAACACATCCTGTATTTGATGGCCTAAAAGATGCACAAACTTATTGGTTGCACCCCAATTTCAGCAATGCATATTCAGGAAAAGATCTCTTTCGTACATTAAAGCATGTAGACTCAACTTCACGTAAAGAACCTAGAATGATTTTATTTATTAATAATTTCTTTTTTGAGACATGCTTTTGAAAAAAAAAGTGCATTTTATATACCAGCAGATCATCATCATTATCATTCCCATCATCATTTAACATCTGTTTTCCATGCTGGCATGGGTTGGAGTTGGCCTATCAGAGAGCTTCACCAAGCTTCAATTGTCTGCTTTACTTTGATTTTGATGGCTGGATGCCCTTCCTAATGCTGATCACTTTACAGAGTGTGGTGGGTGCTCTTTATGTGGCACCAGTGCTTTCTACATAGCACTGGCACATAAATGTATTTTATTTATCAACAACCAAGTGACTTTGTAAGATGAGTATATCGTCTAAAACTGTTGACTTATAGGCTCACTATGTCAAAATGATTTATTTAGAAATAAATTTGGTTCACATATGTTTCATCATGCTGACAATCATCATCATCATTTAATGTCCGTTGTCCATGCTGGTATGGGTTGGACAGTTTGACTGGGCTGGTAAGCCAGAAGGCTGCACCAGGCTCCAGTCTGATTTGGCATGGCTTTCTACGGCTGGATGCCCTTCCTAACGTCAACCATTCCAAGTGTAACGGGTGTTTTTACATGCCACCGGCATGGGTGCCACCTTACATGACACAGGTATCTGCCATGACTGCAATTTTACTTGGCTTGATGGACCTTCTTCTCAAACACAACATAATGCCAAAGGTCTTGGTCATTGCCTTTGTGAGGCCCAACACTTGAAAGGACAATGAATAGACAATAACAGAAACTGAGAGAAAGACGTAGAAGGAGATGAATTATCATAAAAATGATAACAATAATAATAAGAAGCCTGATCTTTGAACTTTGGGCCTCATGGAGGCAATGACTAGTGACCAAGACCTTTGGTGATATGCTGTGCTTGGGAAGATCCTCCCCACCCCCAAGCCAAGTGAAATCATAGTCATGGCTAATGCTGGTGTCCCATAACTGGAACCCATGCTGGTGGCACATAATAAGTCAAACTGTCCAACCCATGACAGCATGGAAAGCGGACGTTAAACGATGATGATGATGATGCATTATTGTCTGTGTTCCAACTATACTGTGTGCATCCTCTTTTACTCTTTTACTTGTTTCAGTCATTTGACTGCGGCCATGCTGGAGCACCGCCTTTTAGTCGAGCAAATCAACCCCAGGACTTATTTTTTAGAAGCCTAGTACTTATTCTATTGGTCTCTTTTGCTGAACCGCTAAGTCACGGGGACGTAAACACACCACCATCGGTTGTCAAGCGATGTTGGGGGGACAAACACAGACACACATACACACACACACACACACA